>NW_020944037.1:244770-257363 GCF_900497805.2 Vombatus ursinus
ACACACACACCACACACACAAAGAGACACAGCCACACACATACACACACACACATACACACACACAGCCACACACACACAGACAGACACACACACAGACAGACACACACACACACGAGATACCCATGTGGTGACCATGTGGTGAAGGAATCGGTGCCTCAGGAGATGACCCAGGAAGCCATGCTCAAAGCCCTCACCTGACAGTCTCCCGCTCACTCCCCCATGCAGCCCCCAGCCACAAAAGGCACCAGGAAGGCCTCACTCCATAGGCCAGGGCTGCCTTAAAAACCATGTCCCAAGAGGACACCCTCAATCAGGCGGAGGGGGCCCAGAGCCACAACAGACCAGAGGAAGAGAATGGCGACTGCTCAGCCCATCACCAGCCACCACTTTCCACTAGCTCCCCAGCCTGGCCAAAGTCTCTGCAAGTTTCTCTTGGCCTCTGCTTCAACAGGTACGATCTCGAGGAAGTCTGGCTCCAGACATGCTCCTTCTCCTGGACCCTCACCTGCCCCAGACGGGGACTTGACCCTCACCTAACATGAACCCTCTAGGGCAGGGCTGGGGAACCCACAGCCTCGAGGCCACACACGGCCCTCTAGATCCTCAAGTGCGGCCCTTTGACCGAATCCAAACTTCACCGAACGAATCCTTTTATTGAGGGTATTTGTGGCCTGCAGGCTCCCCACCCCTGGGCCACAGAGGTGACCCCATACTTCCCCCACTGCTTAGCTGGCAGGCCCCAGGATTCCGGGAAGATCCCCCACACCTATCAGGTACGGGTTCTGCATCTGGCCCAAGCGGAGGGGTGGGGGGGGGGGAATCGCCAAAGTGCCAGAGAGAAGGGCGCTTCCCCCGCCTTCCCCCCACCCCAGGCAGTCCCAAGAAAACCCAGAATTCTAATTCCTTCTGTGTTCGGCCAGAGCCCGTAACTCTTTCATGGTCAGAGGCCTAGCCAGCCAGCCAGCAGAAGCATCCGAATTGCATAAAAACAGGACACTTTCTAAACAACCTTCAAACCAAAGAAGGCCGCCCAAACATTGAGCAACAGGGCTGAGTTTTAAAATATTTATACAAGAAACCATATTAGCGCATCACGGGAAGTTACAAGGCTCAAGGGGAAATCAAACTGTATCAAAATGTTATGAAAACAGATAGACCACAAATAGAGAAAAAAAGAAAGAAAGGAAAAAGCCCAACGGAAAAAAAGAAGCCGCCTGAGCCGGGACATAAAGGGACCCCAGAAGGGCTAATCACTCCCCCCACCCCCTCCACCCCCGCCTTTTCTCCTGCTCAGTTTGGAAGGAAGGAAGCTGACTTGTCTTTGGCCTGTTCTTCTAAAGCGTCAAAAAATGGCTCTTCCCCAAACTGGGAGCTAACAGGTCACACACACACACACACACACAGATCAAGCACATGCATGCATGTGGATCATTCACACAGATCACATACATGGAGGGTACATGGATCGCTCACACACATGAATCACACAGAGATTACTCACACAAAGATCACACAGCTCACACACACATTAGACACAAACACGGATCACTCACATACATGCATCATCCCACACGGATCACACCCCCACACCCTGGCTCCTGCCTTGGACCGCGCCCAGGGCCCCACCACACTGCCTGCTGATGGCCAGAGAGACAAAGTGCTGACCCCGGAGTCAGGAAGACCTGGGTTCAGAATCGACCCGATTCTTCCTAACTGCGTGATCCTGGGCCTCAGTTTCTTCTCTGTATAACGCGGAGTGCAGCACTGTCGGACATCCGCCCATCTCGGCTCCTGAAACAACTTCCTCTGGCTGAACAGCCCAGAAATCACTCAGGGGGGCAGGAGCAGCCCTTTCACTGCCTGCCCTCCAACAATTCATAAGCTTCTCTCCAGGATTCCTTCCTGACCCCTCCTCAAAATACCTGCCCAAGAAAAAGAGGCTGCCTGAAGCAAGGCCCCAGGAAAGAGGCAGCTCGAATCTCTTTGTTTCTTCCTGGGCTTGGGCGATCTTAGGCTTCTGACATCCCAGCAGCCCAAGGAAGGAAAGGAAACACGGCCAAACATGGGACCTCTGAAGAATCAGCCCTGCAGAAGCCTGGAAACAGAAAGAAGCCAACTCCCAGCCCTGGAAGCGAGTTCAGGAGGGAAAATCCTGGTTCCAACAGAGCCTGGCAGTGGGGCTGGGCCCCCCTCCCCAAGAGCGGCGGCTTGGGAACCCACCCCCCGACAATTCCACAGGTGCAGCTGCCTCAAGAAGGCGACTGGGATCTCTGCAAGGCCTGCCACGGCTCTCAGAGGAGGAGGAGGCAGGGACGGCCTTAGGTCACCAGCCTCAGAGAACCACGCTGACCTTCCGCCCTGTCTCATTCACCCTCCAAGTGCCTCCCCAACTGCCCACAAACCTGCTCGAACCCCTCCCCTCAAAAGAAGGCTTCCTTGGACCAAGCTGCTTCCCACACATTCGCCTGCCCCCCAGCCCCCCACTCAGGGGGAGCAGGTCCCTCGGTCACCAAAGCTCACCCGGCCCCACATCCCTTCGCTGGCCTTCCCCTGCTTCTCCTTCTGCCCTCGGCCCTCTCTTCTGTCTGCAGTCTCAACCACTGCTCGTTTCTCTGCATCTGCAGGCTCTTCAGAGCTCCAGAAATGCTTGTGGCCAGACGGCTCCTTTGCTGTCCCATCCCCATGCCTCTGCACAGCCTCTCCCCGAGACCCGGAACACATCAGCTCCCACTCCGCCTTGCCTGTTTACTACTAACTACACTCTAATGTTCCAGCCTCTCCCCTGCCCCCCCACCCCTCCCCAAATTACCTCGTGGCTATTTTTCTGTCTAGCCACTATATACACATATACAGACGCATTACATTTAGTAGATGCTTGTGCACGCATCCGTGCACAGACGAACAGATGTGTGTATGTACCCACATGTACACGTACGTGCACATCGCCCCTGACAGAAGAAATGCAAGCCCCTTGAGGGCAGGGACTGACTCACTTTTATCTTTGTCTTCCCAGCGCCAAACACACAATTAATTGGTCTTAATGGAATTCCCCAGCTGCCAGCCCCCTCCCTCCCAAACCCCCTGCCATTTCACTACTTGGGAGAGATTTTCCTTTATGAACTGTCGAGTTAATGCCACGTGTCATTGGCTATGTCTTTGTCTGTCTCCCCACCATAACATGAGCTCCTCCTGAGCAAGGAGGGCTCACTTCATTCTGCGTACTAGTATCCCCAGTGCACACGATAGGCGCTAAATAACTACCTGTTAATCTACTGATCTCCTGACCGATCTCCAGCTGCCTGGAAGACACGTCTTCGATGTACAGACGAGCGAAAGACAGGATAAATGGGGGATAACGCAGAGGGAAAGCACCAGCCTTAGTGGGGACTGGGAAAGGCTCCCTGGGCAAAGGGGGACCTTAGCTGGGATTTGAAGGCAGCTGGGGAAGCCGGCAGGTGCGGGTGAGGAGGGAGCATGAGGGACAGGTCCAGCTGAGTCACTGCACCAGGTGATCAGCTGAAGAGAGGATGGACGGGGCTTCTTTACCCCTATCCACGCTTCCTGCCTTTGACCTCGTTCCTGGCCTCAGGCCCCCCTCCCCTCCAAAATCTTCAGCGGCTCCCTATCAGTCAAGGTCAAAGGCCTCCATCTGGTGGTGGCCGCTAGGGGGCGCCACAGTGCTGGCTAGGCCTGGAATTCAGAAGACCCGAAATCAAATCTAGCCTCAGACATTTTCTGGCTATGTGACCCTGGACAAGGCACTGAAGCCTCAGTTTTCTCATCTGTGAAATAGTGATAATAACAGCACCTACTACCCAGGGTTGTTGCGAAAATCAAATGAGATAATAGTGATAAAAAGAACGGAGCAGAGCTCCTGGCACATAGTAGGTGCTCTAGGAACGCTTATTTCCTGCTCCTCACAGGACCTTGACCCCAAGAAGCCCCTTCCACCCAGAATGGCTGACTCTTTGTCTCCTCCTCTGGTCCTGGGCATAGGGCAGTTCTCTCCCTCTGCTCACCCCTGCCCATGCTCTGCGAAGATGATTCATCCCTAACAGCACGGGCTGGCAGCCACCTTCTCAACTTTAGACTCCCATACACTTCTGTTTGACTCATATGAATTATATGGATGGCATACGGATCTGCACAGGTGTCCTATGCCCTGCTAATCAATCACTAATTAATGGCCCCGAGATAGAGCACCAGGCCTAGAGTCACGAAGACCCATCTTCCCGAGGTCAAACCTGGCCTCAGACACTTAGTAGCGGGGTGACCCTGAGCAAGTCACTTCACTCTGCTTGCCTCAGTTTCCTCATCTGTAAAATGAGAAGGAAATGGCAAACCACCTCAGTATCTCTACCGAGAAAATCCCAGATGGGGTCAAGGAGAGTCAGACATGACTAAACAACTAAATCACAGACTTCATAAACTCCTTTCTTACCTACATGTATATGGCCCCACCCTCCCAAGCCCCTCTACTGAGTACGCTGCTCTGTATACAGTGGGTGCTTAATAATTGCGGGTAGGGTGAGCACCGCATCTATGATGTCACAGGGACTGCCTAAGCCAGTTTAGCTAGGCGTGCTGCCGCTACGCCCATGCCTCTCCCCCACTCCCACCATCCAGGCTCTGCAGTCAAGATCACAGGAAAGCCACAAGGGTGTGTCTACACTGCCCCTGGGTCCCACTCACCATTGAATAACTTTCCAAAGGAGAATAACCCTCTCCCAGGGCCCCCCTCACCCATCCACACCTCTGTAAGCTTCCTGAGGGCAGAGAATGTCTACCCCCAGAGCTTAGCCCCGTCACAGCAGATGCTGACTCGATGCACTGGCGCCCATTCTGTCATTCCCTTCCAGGCAGTTCTGGGCTCAGAAGCGCCCTCTGCCAAAGCAGCTCAGCACTGGTCCCACAACTCGGCCTCTTGGGGGGTTGTCTTGGGATTTGGGGCGTGGGGCGTGCTCAGCTTACGGGAGAAGAAGAAATCGAACCCAGGTCTTTATGGCTGGAGGGCTGCTCTGCACCCCTGTGCAACAGGCAGCTGTCACAATAGTAACGTTCACATCTCCGCCACGCTGTTCATTTCATCCTAACAGCTCCCGCTGCCAGTTCAGTCAGCTTTACAGCCCTTTGGTCCTCCCGCCCCCCCATCCCCCCCCGAGGGAGGCGTATCACGAGCCCCCACGGTCTGTTCCACACACCCATCGGTCCACGGTCCAACGCCTGCAGGCGCCTTCCCAAAGACCGGGGCTCCAGGACCAAAGTGAAGTGCCCGGGGGCAGGACGGGAATCAAGTGAAGGAAGGAGGAAGAGCCAGGAAAAGACCTCAGCAGCAAAGGAAATGGAGAAAGAGAAAGGAAGAGTCCTCCCCTGCAACTCCCCAGGGCTGTGCCCGAACGTGCTGCCACCCTCTCCGACGGCCATGGGCCAGCAAAGGGCCAACAGTCTGGGAAGGAGACTCTCAAAGCTTTGACCTCCCCATAGCTGGAAAGGAGGTGAGGAGACCAGGGGAGGAAATCAGGTGGTGACTCTGGTGCAGTTGCCAAAAAAAGTGGACTCTCCATTATGAAATCCTGCCAGGCCACATAAAGGTAGTGAGCTCCCCATTCTTAGAAGTATTCAAGCAGAGAGTGGAGGACCTGGTCTCCCGGATATTATAGGAGGGACCACCAAATTCAGTGGGAGATCGGCCAAGATGATTAGTGTTGGGAGAATTCAATTCCAATGAAGAGACTGAGACCCAGAGAAGTCAAGGAAGTGTCCCACAAGGAGCAGACTGAGGATCTGAACCCAGACCCTGGGCCTCAGGATATTCTCTCTGTACCACACTGCCTCAATTTCTCCTCTCCTCTCTAAAAAGTCAGTATGTCCTGGGTTCCACTGATCCCATGGTGGACTCCATTAAGCTGGGCCCTCCTTGAAAGTAGGCACTGTTTTTGCTTTTCTCTGTATCTCTAGCACCTAGCAGAGTACGTAGTTCACAGTATTTGCTGACTGACCAACTTGTCTTCAGGAAGGCACAGAAATGAAAAGAAAACACTCCTGGGAACCAACTTAAAAATGTCAGTTGCTCACCCCAGGTCTTTCTTCAAACAGCAGGCCTGGCCCCCAGCAGCCCCATCCACAGACAAGGCCCAGGACAGGGAAAGCAGAAACCTGCAGGCCTCAGGCTGGAGCCTCTGCACCTTCCGGGGGTGGGGAGCCTCAGTTTCCTCCTCTGTCAAATGACAGGGGGCATTAGACGGCCTCTGAGGCCTCGTCCAGCTCTGGGCCCGTGACCCCATAACCCCGCTCCGCAGACCAACACATCTGGGGGCCCACAATCTGCGTCCCAAATGAGACCCCACCATCCTCAGCTTGTGCCAAGACTGCTGCCATCCTGCCTCTAAACTGGAGAGGGCTCAGCAGCGGGGCTGAGCAGGAGAAAGAAGAGAAAGGAATATGGAGTTCTGGGGCCTGGCTTCAAATTCACGGTCTGTGTCTGGCCTTGGCTAAGGCCCTTCCCTCCTCTGTACAATGGGGAGGTCGGACTAGATTGCCCTGATGGGGCTGACCTCTGAACCCTTCATCACCTCGGTGGCTTTGTGTACAGCACCTCCCCTCTCTGCGCCTCAGTTTCTTTCTTAGCCGAAGGAGTCCAGGCACATAGTAGGTGCTTAATAAATGTTGACTGACTGGTTCTAGCTCTCAGTCTGTGCTCCTCTGCAGTGCTCCTACGTGGGCTCCCACCCCTCTGCTTTTCCCAGACGGCTGCCCAAGGAGACGGGTCCAAAGTGTGCCAAAGGGCCACGTTTACACTGACGCTGGACCAGAGACTCCCAAGAAGTGGGACCTGGAGTTAGCAGAGGCTTCTGAGCCCGCCACCTAACAGAAGAGGAAACTGAGGCCCAGATGGAAAGGCCCTGAGTGCCCAGAGTCACCCAGCTAGCAGGTGTCTAAGGCAATATCGGAGCCCAGGTCTTCTATTCAGCTCCTCCAACCTCCTCATTTTGCAGGGAAAGAAACTGAGGCCCCAGCTGGTGGTATTTTCCTTTCATTTTCAGGCAGCGCCCATTCTTCAGAGCGCGCTGCATCATGAATCAATCTGCTCCTCAGGGCAGCTTCCAGGGGACGAGGGTCCAGCCGTTTTCAATAGAAAACAGAGTGATGGCTTCTACATGGGCGACAACATGTTTCTTCTGTTGTGGAAATTCAGACGGCACCGAGCCTCATTTCCTTCTGCCCCACCCCCGAGCATCAAAGGGTTTTCATTCAAAGCCGTTCTTTGGTGAACTGAAACCTCCCAACCACGAAGCTCAAACAGTCAAGAGGCCATCCAA
This sequence comes from Vombatus ursinus, assembly GCF_900497805.2. Taxonomy (NCBI): domain Eukaryota; kingdom Metazoa; phylum Chordata; class Mammalia; order Diprotodontia; family Vombatidae; genus Vombatus; species Vombatus ursinus. Next base: position 252,092 of record NW_020944037.1, read on the forward strand.
ACCAGGCCTGATGGCAAAGGTAAATGACCTCGAACCCTAGACTCCGGGGCTCCTGCTGGGGCACAGTCCTGCCCAGCAACGAGTCAACTGGGCTCCTCAGGGCCCGGCAGCCACCTCAGGACGGGGGCCCAGGGCCATGTGTTCGCCATCACGGACCCAGAACCCCCTTTGCCGGAGTTTCTGGCCTCTGGATGCCTCTGAGGAGTGGGACATTTTGAGCCTGTGTTCGGCAGAGCCGTTCTCCTGCTGACCACACAAAATGATCTGCTCAGGCATGTTGGGCCACATCTGCTTCGTGCTCCCCGTCTGAGCCTTCCATCCTCCATGGAGGCAGCCAGCCCCTCCCTCCACCAGAGCACACCCTCGCTAGGTTTTCACCTGGCTGGACAAGGAGGACGAAAGGATGAAGCAGGGGCAGCGGCCTGCTAGGCCGAGCTCCCGGCCAGAGATCCGTGCTGGGATCTCCCCTCTGGGCCTTTGGAGGGCACTCACCACACGCCCTGTACTTGACAGGGTGGGTAGTAAGGCCAGCAAGTTGGGGGGGGGGCCCTCGAGCAAGGGAACAAGGGGGGGGGGGGGAGAAAAACCCCCCCCCCCCCCCCCCCCCAGTGTCCTCCTGGTTCACTGACGCTCACTTTGTGGAAGGGAATCTGATCTTTAAAACAAAAGCCTAGAACAGAGATCCAAGTCTTTAAAAAAAAATCTAAGGCATGAAAATACTTCCTTCCCTCCCACACATATTTGAGCTCTCCGGTGCCACCAATTCAAAGGAGGGACGTTATGCATATGATGTATCACAGAACTTTCAGAAAGTATAATAGAGAGAAAAAAAGGAGCGAGACCTTGATGTCCTTTTTGGGGGGGCCCCTCTGGCGCCTAAGAGGAGAAGAGAGAAAGGCCTACTTCCAGCTTTAGCCTACCCCCAAATCTACAACTGCCAAAAGTTCTGACTGGGTGGCATTTTGCATTTCCAATTATAATCGAGTAAACGTGTTGCCATAGCTACCGCAAAATGCTGCCATAACTTTTGTTGCCTCGTAATTGCCGCGGTGACTATTTGCACACATGCAGCTGAGTTTTCTTCATTCCATCCCACCCCCCCCCACACACCCCCATTAAGTTTGAGGCTCAGAAACCACAACAGCAGCTTTGAATCTAAAGCCCCTAAAATAAGGCACAGAATTATCAGAAACAATTAAAACTCCAGGCAAGCGCCTGGGCCCGATCCTATTACAAAAGGGGATGGGGGAGGCCAGGCAGCAGCCACTCCTGAACCCACTGACAGGCAGAGCTGGCTGGCTGGTTTGTTTGTTTACTTCTGCCCAGCCTGTTTTCTTTAAAGGCACTGGGCTCTCAGATGCTTTCGGGGGACTTGTGGTCGGACCAGAAAGGCCATCGGAGGGGCAGGCGGAAGAGATCGAGCCCCGAGCCGTCACCGCCGGCCATGGTGATGCTGACGGGGACGCACTCCCTACCTAGAACCAGCAGGCATTTTTTTCATTAGGCAATTAGATTGGTCTCTGTAGTCATGCAATTAAGATTTAGTTAAGAAAGTCATTAGTTTAAAATAACTTAAGTTTAATTTCTACAAAGCTTTATTTGAAAATTGTGTCACAGCAGGTCAATTTCCAGGCACCCAATAAAAGGAACCTTCCTAATCAGCGAGACGAGTTATTAGAAATTGTTGATGGGCCTTCCTCCCGAGGCAGGCCCTTCTAGGGCACACAGAAGGTCTCCAGCTATTCCAGTGGCCAATCTGTCTGTGTACAGAGGAAATAAAAGATAAGTTGCCTCTAATTTCATGTTGTGTTTTTGCAATGCCAGAGGAGTTCAGATAATACAATCGGAGCCAGCAACATCCCAGGGCTGAGAAAACCATGCAGAATGAAAGCCACACAGGCCTGCCTTCCTGGCTTGGATGAATCCTGGGCTGCCTCAGGCCCCGCTACCTCCTAGCTGGCTGTCCTAGGGCCCCTCTCAAAGCCCTCAGTTTCCCGGGAGGGAGGGTCCAGCTGCATGATCTCCAGGCCCTCTACAGCTGCAGCCTAGGAGCCTTCCCCCAGATTCCCTTCCCTGGCACAGGGATGGATTCCGCTGCAGCGACTTCAGCCAGCGGTCGCTCCTTTTTTCCATTCCGACAAAATTAAGCCTCCAAACTGCAGTTTCTTATTGTGGGCTTAGCTTCCCTCCCCATCGCCCCCCCCCCCCCAAGCCGCATCAAAGCCCTTAACTCTGCACCCCCAGGGGGGTCCCTCCTGCTCAGCCCTCCCCGGGAGGCAGCCAAGATCCCAAAGAAGTCTTTCTCCAGCCAGACGCTCACTCCTCTGCAGTCTGGGGCAGGGCGAGACAGTGGCAAGGCCTCCCCATTTGCAACCTCCTTTCTTAGCACCCCCCCCAACATACATACATATACACACATACACACACACACACACACACACACACACACACACTCACACGCCAAACCAAACCGGTTTGGGAAGCCCACGCCAGGCAGCCAGTTACCTATCTCCGTCCTCAATCTGCCCAGAGCTTCAGGCTTGGGCTCAGCGGCCCCACAGACCCCCGACTCTCAAGCGCGAGAGGGGACAGGCCGGTGGAGGGCAGGGGTCTCCCCAAACCACGGCCAGCACCAGACAGGAGCTGGGGTCACCGATCCCGGCCAGGGCGGGGGCTTGCCAGGAGAATCGCTCATTTAATTGTAAAACTGCTCCATTCTAAGCACGGAGGGGAGGAGGGCTGGGGGAGGGGGGCTGGGGCGCCCCCTCTCCGGGCAGGATGCCCTCCAACCTGCTGGCGCAGCAGCAGGACCCGGGAGAGGGCCGGCCCGGGCAGGGAGGGTGGGGGGCTGGAGGGCCCCACTGCAGGGCCGGGAGTGAGCTGCCCGAGCCATCGCAGGATCCCCAGGAAGACAAGAAAATGGGGGAGACGCAGAGGTGGGGGGGCCGAGATGACAAGCTCGGAGGAAGGGACCGCGGGGCGCAGGTCTGGGGGAGGGGGCAGGGGGATGACAAGTGGGGGGAGAGGAACAGAAGGACCCGCGGCGGGGGGGGGGGGGATGATGGGGTCTCCGCCTGGAAGAGGGGGGCGCGGGGAAGGGCCTCGCGGCTGGAGTGGGGGGGGGTGTCTCTGTCCCGGGCCGGGTTCTGTCTGTCTGTCTGTCTGTCTGTCTGTCTCGGGGGAGGGACGGCAGCGCGGGGCCCAGCCCGGCGTGGGCACGGGGCGGAGGCGGACAATGGCCCGGGCGGCTGCCCTGCACTTACCGGGGCGGGCTCCGGGGCGGCGGCCGCGGCTCGGGCATCGCCTCCCTCTGGGGCCGCATCTCCCCGGGCGGGCCGGGCCCGGGGCGGCGCTCGGAGTGGCAGTGGCGGCGGCGGCGGCGGCGGCGGCTCCGGGCTCAGGGCTCGGAGCGGGCCGGGCTGGTCTGCGGAGGCGGCGGCGGCGGCGGCGGCGGCGGCGGGGCTGGGGCGCTCGGGCACTGGCTCGCTCCCCACCACGGCGGCGACGGCGGCCCCACAACCTCCCTCCTCATTCACAAAAAATTGACCCACGTTGAACCAGAAGGCTCGGGCCCCCCCCACCACGCCGCTCGTCCATAGGCCGCCCGCGCCGTCCATCAGGCGCTACGGCCCCGCCCCCGCCGCCCGCAGCACGCCGCCCATTGGTCTGTCTAGGCTTGCGTCACCTCCCCCTCGCCGCCCCTCCCTCCGCCCGGACTCCTAAGGAAGCGCTCGTCAATTACGGTTCGGCCCCGCCCCTCCAAGGGCGCCTCTCCTCCCTCCCATTGGTCGGCTCAAGGAAGCGGGGCACCACCCAGGTCGCTCCCGCCCCTCTCCCGAAAGCCAAAGGACCCGACGCGAAGACGGAGCGCCGGCGAGCCCCGCCCCTGAGAGGCACGTCCAGGACCCAATTGGCTACGGCGGCTGCCCGTCGATAGCGCGGCGCGCTGGCCCCGCCTCCTAACGCCGACCCGCGGAGCCAGGATGAGGGGGCGCGCGCGCGCGCGCGCCGGACCAAGGGGAAAAGCGGACAGGGCGCGTCGGACCTGGCTTCGAGACCGGACCCGCACCGGGCGCGGGGTTAGGGGGTGGGGAGAAGGGGCCCCACGGGCCAGGAGCTCGAGCTCGGAGGAACCGTTAAACCGGCCGCGGCCGCCATCTTGGGGCAGGGCCTGGGGGTCACGTGGCTCGGCCATGCGCGCGGCCCCCTCCCCCCCTTGCGTTTGCAGGGGGCGAGGTAAGGGGGAAGTCAGGCGGGCGAGTGGAGGGGCACTGCTCAGTGCGCAAGCGCGGCCTGGCCTTGGGGCGCAGGAGCGCCCCCTCCTGGGCCGGCCCTCCCCCCAGCCCCGCCTCCCCCCAGCCCCGCCTCCTCCCTCAGCTGTTACCGTCCAGGCCCAGAGAGGCCGCTGGGCTTGCCCGAGGCCACACAGCTGCGCTGGGTCCGAGAATCCTAGAAGCCTCGGAGGCTGGACTAGACACCTCCCTGCGAGACCCTTCGCGTGACCTTGTGCCCAAAGGATTTTAGAGCCCATCTGTTCCAAACCCCTGATTTACACAGGTGGAAACTGAGGAAAGGAGAAGGAAAGAGACTGGACAGTGTTGAGTCTTTGAATGACCTTCGAAAATGTCCGGTCTTACTCCCAAGTTTAATGGGTGGGGGCTGAGAGGCCCTCAGAGAGGAAAAGGGACTTGCCTAAGGTCACACAACACAGTCCCAGCCAGAATTAGCACCCAGCTCGTCAAAAAGCATTAATTAGGCTCCAGGAGGAGACAACGGGCATTAATTAAGCACCTACTGTGTGTCAGGCCCTCTGCTCAGTGCAGATGCAAAGAAAGACAAAAGCCAGCCCCTGCCCCCCCAACCAGGAGTTCCTAGTCTAAGGGAACATATGCAGATGTATGCAAATTAGATACCAGGTGATGGGAGGAAAAGGTCCTCGGAGGTGAGGCTTGATGGAGTCTGAAGGGATGCTACGACTAGGGAGAGAGGGTGGAGGGCACGCCAGGCAGAGGCCTCAGCCCAGAGAAAAGCGTGGAGGCGGGAGATGTAGGGCCCCAAAAGAGGAACTGTGACCTTAGGGGGTGAAGGTCTTTGTCTCCACACCCAGAGATCCCTAGGGAAATGCGGCCAAAAAGCGAAGTGGCTTTGGACTGGATGACCAGTTGCAGCCTGGCCTGTTCTGGGGAGGTAACTGTACTGCCGTCCTCTCCCGTCTCCAGGCCTAGGTCTCCTCCTGTCCCCCAGCTCCCTCGGCCCTAGAGGACCTTCAGGC
>NW_020944037.1:257373-345233 GCF_900497805.2 Vombatus ursinus
GTCTCCTCCTGTCCCCCAGCTCCCTCGGCCCTAGAGGACCTTCAGGCAGGACCTTGGGGTGAGAGATCCGGGAGGAGGGCTTACCTCCAGGGGCCTGGGCTGCCTTCTGGGCCTCTCCCAGCTGGCCCTGGAGCTAGGCAGGTGACAACTTGTCCTGAGGCGTGGGGGCTGGCTCCAAGCGCTTTCCAAATTCTGCAGAATTCTGAGATTCTGGGCTGCTTCTCCTTGGTCCTGGAGGATGTTAGAGGAAGGCGGGAAGCGCAGCTTACCTGGCTCCTGTGTGCCCGACGCTGTGCCAGGCACCGCGGACACCCAGATGATAAAAGACCGGCCCTGCCTTCGAGGACCTTTCACCCTGCTCCTCGGGAAGGGCCCCCTCCGGGCCCGACCTCCAACACTGTAGTCTCTCCAGAATGGATTCCCCATTCAAATGCTCGCTGAGACAACACCACTCACACTGGGATAGTTGGGTAAAATGCCCATCTCGACCACACCCTGGGAGTGTGATTGTCTGCATTCTACATATCAGGAAACTGAGGCACCGAGCAGTGGAATGAATTGTCCAGGGTCGCACAGCAAATCAGTGCAAGCCGCACTTCAAATCCAGCCCTCTCTCCAGAATGAGGTGAGGATAGAGACATGTTAACTGCCTTCCATGGCACCCTGGTGGTCTATTCCAGTCCAGGCCTTCCTGCCTGTGCTCCCCTCTGTCTCCCACGGTTCCATGCAGATGACTCCGGGGTCTCCATGTCCCCCACCCTCAGTCTCTCTCCCAAGCTCCAGCCCCGCATCAGCAGGGGCCTTCCTACTGTCTGACAATCAGGGGGCAATACTTGAGGCTGCAGATAAAGACCATCCTGTTAGAAGGAGGCCGAGCCAGCTGTCCCTCGGGAGGCAGTCTCCCCTCCCCTGCCTGTCAGCCGTTTCTGGGGCCCACTCACCCTCAGAGGCTTTCTTCATCTGCTGCTTGCTGCTAGTTAGCACCTCGAACTCTGAAATGAAATCCCATAGGTGTGGCTTTTGTCATCATCAAGCATTGATTAAGCCCTCACTGTTTGTTAGGCACTATACTGTAAGTTCTGGGATTACAAAGAGAGGTCCCCAAAACAGTCCCTGCTGTCTAGGAGCTCACCCTCTAACATGACTGTTTTGGGGTCTGGCTTTACCGTTCTTGCTCAGTCACTGAATTGGGGTTTGATGGCGATCGTGGAATTCCAAGCCTTGATGGAATGCTTCCTCCTGCCTCCTGGGCCAGGACCACCTCGGTCAGCCTTGCTTGTTTTCAGGAGAGTCCTCTGCCTGCTGACGGCCTTCCTGGTGCCAGGGCACGGGCACATAGACCCTCTGTGGCCAAGCAGGACCAGAAGAATTCCTCCTCCATGAGACAGGCCTATCAGCTTCTAGAGTTTGTCTTCCACAAATCCACTCTGCACACCACATGACTAATAAAACTCTTGAGGAGGCCAGGCCCTTCTAAGGGTGGAGGCCCTTCAAAATGAACCTTGGTTTTTTAAATAACAAGGCTTGGAGTCTGTGCACAGTCAGCTTGCCCCATACTGGAGAGACACAATGGTATTCTGTGTCAAGAACTTGGATTCAAATTGTGTGTCTGAGGCTTCCTGGCTGGTGACCCTGGGCAGGTGACTCACCTCTCTGGGCCTCAGTTTCCTCCTCTGCCAGATGAAGAGGTTAGCCTTGATGCCCTTCCTGGAGTTGTGAACTTCATGGCATCAGAAAGCTGAGCCGCGTGTGGAGCCCGGGGCCTTTGCTCCTTCCCAGACTGTCATCATCAGCATGTCTCTGGGCCCCCTCTGTTCTGGGAAGGCGGCCCCCCTGAGCCCAGGCATCAGAGGGGGCATCAGTCTGTGTCCTCTGCTGTGAAGTGATTTGGATATTCAGACACAAGACACAGCCTGGACCACAAATTTTCCTTTCTAGGTCTTAAAGCAGGAAGACTGAGTCAGAGTAACAGCAGAACACTCCAGACAGTCTGTCCAATCCAACCCGGTCCTTAACGGAAGCCCATTCTCCTACAAGCCCAACTAGTGGCATCCAGCCTCAATGGGAAGGCCCCCAGTGAGAGGAGGCCTCCCTCCAAGTCTGCCCAGCCCCTCCCCTCGGACAGATGTACTTGTTGGGAATGGTCTTTACCTGTCACATGAGCTTACCTTCTTCCTCTCCCTTCCTAGCTCTGGCGTCTGCACACCACAGAGGCAGAGAGTCCTTGGAACCCCCGGCTCTCCACTTTACTCCTTGCGGGATGTAGGCACGCCCCCTTATGTCAGGTCTCTGGCCTTAGCTTGCTCATCTGTAAAATGAAAGGTTGGACCTTGTCAGCTTTAAATCAATGATCCCATGGCGTCCTAGTCTCTTCCACATGCTAGCTTTTCAAATGCTTTCCTGGGATCTCTCTAGCATTTACAAAGGGCTTTACCGCATTAGCTCCAAACCCCATCTTGATTCCAGCACCCTCCCTCTGGCAGGCACCTCGTAATTATCCTGCACACAGCCTGCTCTGTATCTGTTTGTCTACCCGTTGCCTCCTCCGTGCAATTGTAAGCTCCTCAAGGGCAGGCCTGTGCTTGCCTTTCTTTGTGTCCCCAGTGCTGAGCACAGTGCCCCGCACATAGGAGGGGCTAGCTCTTGTGATGGTGGTGGTGGTCGTTATCAGTAACTGGCTGCTGTATCAGAAATGAGAGTGCAAGCAAAAAGACTCCAACCGAGAGATGGGCCTTGTGAGTTCTCTCTTCACTGGTGATGATTGCCGGTGATCCCTGGTGGTGGTGATGGTGATGGTGATGACCAGGGAAAGAAATGTGGTCAGCCTCCATCAGGGTGGGGAGAGAAGCCTCACACCCTTCCCACCTGAACTGCTGTGAGGACATGGCTGGCTCTTCCTTCTGGATTCTTTTCTTTGATCTTTTCTGATTTTGAATCAAGAAGACTGGAGAAAGAATGAACTGGAGGCCTTTGAAAGGGTGGAAGAGCCACCAGAGGCCCAGCCCAGGAAGGAGCCAGCCCAGCGGTGGATTGAGCTGGCAACCAATACCACCCGTGCTTTGGGCACAGGAGCCCCTGGTCCACTGGCTCTGCCACGTGCAGAAGTGGCCTTCCCAGAGCCAGGGAGAGGGCAGAGCACACCCCCAGGGAGGAGGGTGGTTCTACTCTGATTCTTTTCAGTAAATATCCCTTGGAAAAAGCGAATGGCTGTAAAGTGTTTATCAGTGATCTCAGGGAGATAGCAATCCTTAAGAGATATGAAAGGTCTAAGTGCCCAAGACGATTTTGTGGAGTCGCCCTCCAGAGGGGAGGCCGAGACAGTAACATGAAGAGCCCCTGCCTCCAGGGGCCCTCGGACCCTGACTGGGAGACTAGCCCTACTGCTGCTGGGGGACAAGTCCAGAAGGGGTCGGCAGAACAGGGCTGGGGGCAAAGCACCAGAGCAATGCCACCCGCCTCCTTCTGGACTCCAGGCCTTTGTGGACGCTGGCCAGATGACATTTGCTTTCTTAGCTGTCTCCCTTTGAGATCACAGCCTCTCAGATCCCCGGGTCTGGTTCAGGCAAACCTGATCGCGGATCTCCGAGCAGAGATTCAGGGGCAGCAGAGATCTTAAACAGGAGAGGAGCTATTGTCAATGATTGAGCCCAGCACGGAAAACAGTGGGGAACACAGAAGGCTGGCGGCTCAGCTCCGCTTTTCTCTTCCATGTCCTGCGATAAGTCTTTCTGGGGCTTATTCTCCTGAGTCGTGCTTTGATAATAACACCTTTTCCATAGGTGTGTCAGCTGTTCCTTATCCATTATCTAGGTGGGCAGAAGAGGCAAGGGCTCCCTTCCCCAGGAAGGTCCGGCCCAGGCGGCCCAAGCCCCTCACAGTCCTGGAAGATCAGTCACCCCTTGGAAGTTCCCTCCCCTTGGGTCCTCTCCCTCTGCCTGGAGGGGAGTGCTCCCCCAGAACCTTCCCTTAGGGAGGGTGCGCTGGCCAGCCGTCATCCCTCCCTTCACACTTGTCGTGTGGATCCTGACCCCCTGCCGGGGACCTTCCCTGCGCCCTTCTCAGCTTCCTTCTGTATGGGAGTTGCATGAGGGCAGGTCTGTCTTCTGCCTTTCTTTGTGTCCCCGGCACTTAGCACAGTGCCTGGCACATGCCAGGCCTTAATAAATGTTTATTGACCAACTGATTGACTCTTTTTTTTTTTTTTTTAAAGGAAACTCTCCCCTTCACCTGCACGGTACTATAGGCGATCGTCTGGAGGAGGTAGCAGCAGACATTTTGTCGTCCAGCGCTGGGGGTGGGGTGAGAGCATATCTGCACCATCCATCCCCGTAGGGAGGTGCTGAGGTCCTGGGAAGGTCCTCCCCGCCCTGCCCTACCCCAGTGAACCTGTGATTTCTGGAATCGACAGTGAATGAGTGCGTCCCCCTTCCGGGCAGGTGTTTCTGCTCCCGAGGGCAGCCTCCCTGTTAGCCCCCCATGCTCAGGGAACCTCTGGGAGAACGCCTTCTCTGTGGGGATGGAGCAGGAAGGAGCAGGTCCCTTTGGGACTGCTCGGAGCTTTCTGAAGCTTTCCCTGCCAGTGGCCCCTTTTGCCCTAGCTCTTCCCTTCCTGGCCAGCCCCTCTTCCTCCCAACGGCCGTTCGGACACTTGAGGTGGCTCCTGGGCGGCCCTGAGCCATCGCTTCTCCAGGCTGGCCACCTCCAGTTCCTTTGCTAGATGCCCTCAAGGCCCCAGTCCTTGGGCCTCTGGATGCTCTCCAGATGTGGTCTGACCTGGGCCGTTGATTCCGGGACTGCAGCCTCCTGGTTCCTGGAAGCTCAGGCTCTCAAGGCAGCCCAGATCTCATTAGCTTTTCTAGCTGCCATATCACATTCCCTGTTTTTAGGGAGATTGCAGTCCTCTAAGACTTTACATTTATCCCTCTTAAAGGCCATCTGATTCAACTCAGTGGGTCAAGGTCTCTTTGGATTGTCCCTCTGTCATCCAGTGGCTACCGGAGCCTGCTGCTGGGTCCTCTGCCGAGGCCAGGTGCCATCATTGTGCTTAGAGTCCCGGGGCCCGAGTTTGAATCCTTGTTCTGCCCCTACTCCCCCAACTTGTGTTACTTTGGGCAAGTCTCTGACCTGTCTGGTCTTTAGTTTCCTGACTTATAAAATGGAGGGCTTGTATTTAGATACCGCCTCCCCCACACCCCAGACCACTACCCCCACCACCAAGGGCTCCTCGAGCTCCAGGATCCTACGATCCCAAGAACAATTGGAGAAGGGTTCTGTCATTGTCTTCATCTGGGCCGTGGGCAAACATGTCAGGTCAGCATGGGCAGTACAGTGCCAAGCACAGATCCCCAAGACATTCCCCCAGAGACCTATGGCCAAGGTGCATTAAGCAAAAACAAAGATTCTTTTAGCTTAGCCATTCAGCCGGGCAGAAACCCTCTCTCCTGACCGTCTGCAGAGTGGAGGAGATGCTTCACCAAAGCTTTGCTCAAGTCCACACCAACAATAGCAGTATTCTCCTGACTTACCAGTTCAGTGACCCCATGCAAAGAGGGCCTGAGGTCAGGCTGGCATAACCTGGTCTCCATGACGTCACACAGGCCCTCAGTCGTCTCGAGTCCCTTTTCTGTATGGCCCCTCACCATCCTGTCATCCGCTGCTTTAGTATTTGCTGAGAAGTCGAAGCCACACTGCCCAGCCTGGTCTCTGCAGGCTCTCTTCCTCCTGCTAAAAGTTGGGATGACCGTGGCCTTCCCCCATGCTGCATATGATGCCTCTGTCCTGCAGTCCAAGGCCTAAGCCCTGCCCTCCCTCCCATGGGCAGGCTACTTGGGTGTTGGGTGCTCTGGGGCCAGGTGACTTCCCAGGCGCCTTGTAAACACGTCTCTAAGCGCGTCACCTATTATTGTGCCCGAGAAGGGAGAGGTCTGATTATCTTGGGTGCCATTTCTTCTCTCGGTTTGCTCACACAGCTTCATCCGACAAATTGAATTGGATTGTTAAAGCGTTCTTGTTCAGTCTCCTGGAAGCCACAGACATCCCCTGGAGATTAGATTTTGGTGAAATGCAGCACACTCAGGATCCCCAAAGAACTAAGAGGAGGATGGGGGAAGGGCAGCACACCTTTCATAGACTTGGGAGCAGGCCAGAAAAATGTCCAGATACCCAGCCATGAGGTGGGAGATGAGGAGAGCGAGCTTGGCTTTTACCATCAAATCAGCAATCCCTCAGATTAGACGGTGCTGATAAATATTCAAGATCAGAGGAAAGAGATTATGAGAAGCATCACAGAAGTCCTGGGTTCAACTCCCAAGCCTCAGTTTCCTCTTCTGTCTTTGTATCCCCAGCACATAGCACAGATCCTTGAACCTAGGAACTTAATCAATTCCTGCTGATTGATTGATTGGCTGATTTGGTAAAATGGCTTTCAAACTAGCTGCCTTAGATGAGAGAATGGCTCCAGGGCCCTTTGCAGCCCCAGAAAAGCTCAAGGAATGCAGGCTGTGATCTTTATCAGGACCCATTTCCAGTGGACATTCAGCTCCAGTTTTCCAGAAGGCATAATACTTGAGCAATTTCAAAGAAGACGCTTTGGCCGTCCTAACATAAATGCCATCCTCAGCCAGGCATGCTCACACACGCTCATTGCATGCATACGTTTACACACAGCTCCTCCGTCCCCAGATGGTGAGCTCACACCTAAGGGTGTCAGAGAAGCTGAGATCTTTCAGAGAGCTCGGCACCTTTCCTGGGTGTGATGAAGGTGGCGTACCCCCTAGAGAATCCCACTTCCCAGGAGGGAACCTGCGCCCCCTGGATTCAAAGGTCCCCAGATTGCCCTACCATTTTCCCTTAATTGTGAGCAATCCCTCAGTCCTACCTAAGCTTTCAGTCCGCTCTTGGACTGAGTCCTCACAGGGTGCAGGGGCTGATGTTCTCAGGGCTGGTTGGGTCCATTCTTCAGGTGTGCCCCTTCCCGTGTTGTCTGAGACGCTCATCTGTCTTCTGCTCTCAGGCCAGATGGGGTTGGGATGAGCTTTTGGAGGGCTGTCTCCTCTTCCAGATTATCTCAGATGTCCCTCTTCTCTCAGGAGGGTCTTCCGCCCCTCAGCAGCCTGGCAATTCTCACTAATCGTTATGAGCAATGTGCCTGGTGCTCTACTTGCTTTCTGAGAACTATGCCAGATCCAACCTGCAATTGCAGAAATGGCAAAGCAGTCCATTGGACTGGGGATGGGTTTGGACTTGGGGCTAGTTCAGTTCTGTACAGCTACTATTGTGATTTTCCTGAAATACAAGTCTGACCAGGTTACTTCTCTCCTCAAGAAGCTTACGTGGCTCCCTATCCCTCGAGGAGCAACTCTCCTATTCAGCATCTAGAGCCTTTCACCACCTGGTGCCAACCTGCCTTTCTAGCCTTATTACTGCACACTAATCTGTGCACAGTGCACAGAGAAGACTGGTTCAAACCCAGCCTCAGATACTTAATAGTTTTGTGACCTTTGGCAAATCCCTTAACCTCTTATTGCCTCAGTTTACTCATCTGTAAAATGGAGATAATAACAGCACCTACCTCCCAGAGTTGTCGTGAGAACCAAATGGGACAATAATTGTAAAAAATAAAACTTAAAGAGCTATATAAATACCAGTTGTTATTCTTACTGTTATGCTATGGTCCAGCCAAACTGGTCTTCTGGCTGCTCCATGGTCATCCAACTCCATTTTCCCCTCTTTCCTCTAGCTGCCCCCAGCCCCCACTCTTGGAACGCTCACCTTGTGACTTGGGTTTCCTTCAAGGTTCAGCTCAGGCTCTGCCTTTGCCATGAAGCCTTTCCTGAGCTCCCAGCTCCTCAGTGTCCCCGCCCCATTATCTTACATCCCTCTTCTATCCATATATGCCCAGGTTGTTTTCCCTGCTCAGCTACAAAGGGCAGAGATGGTCTCATGTTTGTCTTTGAAGGTCCCCAGCACCTGGAACGTAATGGTCACTTAATAAATGCTTGTTGATCGGTTGATTGATTAAAGTGTTTGCTTAGCCAGCTCTCACTCTGGGCACGGCCCAGTTGTCTCCTTAGCTGCTTTCTGGAAAATGGGACCGTGACGCCGGCACAAGGGGCCTCCTGAGGTATTGATGGGAAAACATTTTACAGACTGCAAGACATCATCTACATGGACTTATTGTAGCCCGTTAATATGACACTTCAGTGCCTTCGGGCGGCTATAACGTTTCATCGTCAGTTCACTAGCACCACATTGGCTTGGCTTAGATTGGCTGTCGTCAGATCCGCTTGAAGCTCTTGCCTGTGAGATGCTACATGCTACGGCGGCTCTCTTCATGCAGAGCCTTCCTGTCCCATTGGTTCTCAATGGCACTTCCCATAGTGATGGTGGCAGGGAAGTCCATAGGACTTTCACTGGAGGGAAGAGAAAAACTGAGGAAGGAAGTTGGAGTGCCAGAGGCATGGAAGGAAGCCAGAGCATGGTTAAGAAATTACGTGATGATGACGTCCTAAGAACTAGGAGGAGGCCTTTGGATAGCACCCCTGGACACTGCCTAGAGTCTATGCTTAGCTCCTGACTTTCTCCTATAGACCCCAAACTGTGTAGCCTTGTCACATTGCTAGTAGAATGGAAGCTCCTTGAGGGCAGAAATTGCTTTGGGTTTGTCATTGTCTCTCTAGCTCCTGGTAGAGTGCCCAGGACACAGTAAGTTCATATTAAAATTTGCTTGAATTGCCAACTTTACTTGGTAATTTCTCTATTTTCTGGTGAGATAGTCTCAACCCTCCCCGACCTAGGGCTTTTTGGAAAACAACCAATATCATCAGCCTTCTATCCTTTTTTTATGGAAACCCCATAAAGATGGTGATTTTCTTTTCTTTTTTTTTTTTTTTTGCCAAACAGATTCCTTAATACTCCTGTGCCCCTCCCTGCTCAATGCTAGAGACTAGTCTTAAAGGGCAGCCCCCTATGGGTAGTAACTCAGACTTTGGGGACCAGGATCCTTCATCTTTTTGCTAAAGCCATGATATGGTGGTATTGTGCCTCATCATGGCACTGAACAAGGTGGGGGTAGGGATGGGGATGGGATCAGGTATCCTTGTGGGCTCTGTTGGATGGGCTTTGAGGACAGACTTGGTGAGGGACCATGTGTAAGATTCAAGGGGGTCAGCACCAGTGGCCCATAGCATGTTGGACTTTGGGACTGCAGGAACTCTCAAAAACCATCTGACAGAGGACTCCAGATTAGCCTCAGCCCTGAAAGCCCTGGACCCTGAAACTAGAGACATGAGAATGGGGTGAAACAAAGGAGTGAGTCACTCTCATCCTATTTCTCAAGCCTTGTTAGAAGGAGGCGCTAGTCTAGGATTTATGCAAAGCGTATATGACTCTTACAAGGTGTAATTTGTAGCACCCAGTGATTTAGGAGTTGGGTCATTGTAGGAGTACTTTATGGCAAGTCTTTATTTTTTAAATGAAATGAATTACTTCAATTTTATTTTGCGATTTTTACAACGTAATGTCCAACGGGACATTAATTCTCCAAAAGCTTACTATGTGAAGAGGAACACCAAGTTTCACTAAGAAATACATCAGACGTAAAGTCAGCCCCCTTTGGATTGCATCCAAGGGTAACGACAGTCAATAAGCATTTATTAAGCACCTACTATGTGCCAGGTATTGGGGTAAGCATTGAAGGTACAAAGACAAAAAAGAAAGTCTCCCTCTCTTAAGAAGCACTCCCTGTTTATATGTGTATGTGTATATGCCCACATATATACACCCATTTTCTGGCCTGGAGTCAGAAAGACCTGAGTTCAAATCTGGCTTCTGAAATGTCCTGTGTGACCCTGGGCAAGTCATTTCACTTCTCTTTTCCTTAGTTTCCTCACCTGTAAAATGGGAATAATAATATCCAAATGTTAGGTAGTATATACACATGCATGTATGTATGTATGCGTGTGAGTGTGTGTGTGTGTATATTTATAATATACATATATATGATATATATACATACATATACGCAGTATGTATGTGTATACCTATGATGTCTGTATATATGACTATAAAATATAATGTCTGTCTATAAAATATAATGTCGGTCTATCTAATGTGTGTACATAAAAGTAGAGGCAAACTATAGAAAAATCAATATAGAAATGTAATTGTGCCAAGGGAGGCACTAAGGTACAAAAGCAGCAATACTCCCTCTCTTTCCATTTTTCCCTTCCCGTCCCCAGTGCCCAGCACATGGTAGGTGCTTAGGTTCATTGACTGACTGGTTGATTAGAAGGCGATTGCACTCCTGAAGCCTACCCCGAGGTAAACTCAGACACAGTGTGTGGCCAGCACAGGTCACTGCAACAGACATGTCCTCCCACAGAGAGACCACCACCTGTCCACAGGTGGGCATGATGAGGAAGTTGAGGCTCCCTGACCCTCCCGCTCTCGGTCTGATTTCACTTAGCTGTTTTCTTTGGGGAAAGCAAAGCAAAACAAGCCTGTGGCTGCTGCTGACCTCCAGCTCCAACACCTCTCGTTCTGCACATCCATTTCCACGTGAAGAAGACAGGCTATGAAAACAGGCAATTAGCGTGTTTGCTCACGCTGCCCAGAGAGTCTGCTCTGGGTTTTTAAGTTCCGTTTAATTTATTCCCAGAACTTCCAGGAAGAAAAGGAGAAGCCAGCCTCGCTCCCTCGTCCTCCCCTAATCCTCCAGTCAGGGGCAAGGAAGGTTGGCGTCTGGAGCTGTGTCTATACAGAATAAATTAGAAGGGGAGTCAGTGCAAATCAACGCATTTTGTTCAATCCAAGGCTATCAGAGAGGAAGGTCACCAGCAATCTGGGCAGGTCAGGGAAGGCTTCCTGCTGAAGGTGCCACATGAGCTATTTTGTGAAAGATGAGATGGATCTTAAGAGGTGGAGGCAGACAGACATGGAGAGACAGAGAAGGAGTGAGGGGGAGAGACAGAGAGAGAGAGAGGGAGGGAGAGGGAGGGAGGGAGGGAGAGTGAGGGAGAGGGAGAGAGACTGAAGGAAGAACCAAAGAAGACCCAGAACAGAGCCTGAGGGACTGAAATATAGCTAAAGATCCAATGGTCCAGCAGAGGAGAATGACCATCCATCCCAGTGTCTGCCACAGAGGACAAGAACAAGAGTAGTCCTGAAAGCTGAGGGGAGAGAGAGACTTGGGGCAGGGCTACTTGGTGGTGTCCGGAGCCCAAGGGAGGTCAAGGAAGATTGAGATGGAGAAAGAGCCCGAGGACCTAGGCATGGACATGGTTTGGGGCCAGTAGAGTTGGAGGCAGTGGGGAGAGGCGGGGAGAGGTTGTTGCAAAGGATGGAGAAGGGAAAGAACTGGGGGAATATGGAGGCAACTCTTCCTGGGACTTGAGCAGAGATATACGATAGCTAGAAGACTGTGGGTCAAGTTGAGGCTTTGAAAGAGTGAGTGAGCCTGCGATGTGGGGAGGGCCCCAGTGGGTGAGGAAAGAATGGGGCTGAGAGGAAGAGAAGCCGTGATGGAGAGGGCGTGCTCACGGGCAGAGGAATGAGCTCACCACTCATCACTATCAGAAGTGCACAAGCCAAGGCTGGCAAGCGTGTCTCTTGAGTGTCTTAGCAAGGCTTCCTGCATCAGGAGAAAGATCGGTGCTGAGTGACAGCTTCACAGAGAACGCACGGGATGAGACAACATCCACTATCTCGCATTCCTCAGCCTGGTGGTTCAGTCGTATTTTAAATGCGGTGGAGATACTCATTCCTTTAAAGAGCACAACAGCAATTCCTTTTGTAAAAATAAGCCATTTGGTGGAATATGAAGATGCATGTTCTAAGGCTTCATGATACCATACAGTTGGAAAAGATGGCGGAGGACGAGCCTTTTCAAAGTGGAATGGGAAAGGGCGGCCCTGAGTGTCCTCCTCACCAGATGTCTTCAAGCAAAGGTTGGAGGACTGACTCCTTGTTGGGTGTGAGTGGAAAGGAATGCTGTTTGGGAATGATGGGCCCATGAGGACATTGAAGGCCTAACTCAACCTTCCATGATTTTGTCAGGGATTGTCATCAAAGTGTAGCCTACAGATGTAGAACTGGAAAGGACCTCAGAGCTATTGAGGCCAGCCATCCTCTTTTTACAGATGGGGGAACTGAGGAAGGCTCAGAGATGATAAGTGGTTTGCCCACAGTCATACATTTTGAATCAGTATTTGAACCCTGGTCCTCTGATGCCAAATTGAGTACTCATTCCACTGAACCATACTGCCTCCTATGAAAAGGAATATCACTGACTTGCTGCATGTTCTACATTTTGGTATTTGTAATGTGGTTTTTCTAAAAGTAGGACACACCTTGATTTAAAATGTGGCTCACGGTAATGGCATCATTTTCCTTCATCTTGTTAAAAACTTCTATTCCATGGCCACAGTCCAGTGATGGGGATGGGGGTCTAGAGAAGAGCAGTAAAGCAAATGCTCTCTTCCTGGGCACTTTTGAGTCAAAGATTACCCAGCTCCTTACAAACCCTCCTTTCTCAGCCTCATCTTACTGGTGAGAGACAGGTGGGTGGTAAATGCTGTGGGCAGAAAAATGGCAACTGGCTGGGTGATTTGTACAAGGTCATCCACATATTGAAATCTTTGACAGAGCTGGTAAATTAGCACAGTGCTAGGCACATGGGAGGCCCTTAGGAAACACTGGATTGATTGGTGGGTCATTGGATGGATGGATGGATGGATTGACAGAAGGAAAGAAGGATGGGTGGAGAGATGGATGGATGGATGGATGGATGGAGGGATGGATGGATGGGTGGATGGATGGATGGGTGAATGGATGGGTGGGTGGGTGGATGGATGGATGGGTGGATGGATGGATGGATGGATGGATGGACGGACAAATGGGTGGATGGACGGACGGACGGATGGATGGATGGATGGACTGATGGTTGGATGGATGGATGGATGGATGGGTGAATGGATGGGTGGATGGATGGGTGGGTGGATGGGTGGATGGGTGGGTGGATGGGTGGATGGATGGGTGGGTGGATGGATGGATGGATGGATGGAATTAGACTGAGAGCCATAATGTAATACTTGCTTGGTTCATTCCTTCAGAGGATCATCCCTGCATTCATGATGGAGCCAGTATTTCCAGGTCACAGAATCACAAAATTTCAGGGTGGAAGGAGAACACAGGGTGCACCTCTGTAGTCTGATTGATGTCTCAAACCAGACCCCTCTCTAGTACATCCGACAAGTGGTCATCCAGCTTTATTTGAGGACAGACAGAGCTCCAGGGCAGGAGGCACCCCTTCTACTTGGGGATTCTCTGTGCTAGGAAGCTCCCCCTGAGAATCCCTAACGCTGCTCCTGATTCTACTGGCCTTCTGTCTCAATCGCCACAGTATATCCAGCCTCTCCTGTCCGGTACAGCCCTTCAGACATTTGCAGCTCTCTGAATCATCTCTTCTCTCAGTAAAATATCCAGAATTCTTTCAAATGATTCTTGTAGGGCATGAGGTTAAACTCCTTCCCCACCTTGATCCCTCTTCTCTGGACACACTCCCGTTATCAACGTCTTTCCTAAATGGTGGTGCCATGTATCAGACTCCAAAACCTAGTTGTTGTCTGACCAGGCAGAGGCCTGCAGGACTTTCTTTTGTCCAGGCCTATGAAGTCAGGATCTCTGTTCTGCCTTGGGTAAGCTAGCCCTCCGGCTTCCTGTATGACAACCTTGACTTTGGGCCACGTCACCTAGAAAAAGTGAAACCACACGGGTCCAACCTCAGACTGAACCCTAGGGGAACCCACTGGAGACCTCCTATGCACGCACATCAGCAGAGACAAGTCACATCAAACTGGACTCAATTCTACAATCTGATAAACTTTACTTTGTTTATATGGGTCAAATCCTAAAGAACAGAGAATCAAGTCTATACCACCAGTAAAAGCAATAAGCATTCTTTCAAATTCAGGTTTTGTTAAGGACTCCCTTAGGGGTGGGGCAGAGAGATAAGTGTTGGCTAAAACTTCTCATAGAGTACATTCTAAAATCCTATTTTTTTTTTTTAGGATTTTAGCTGGGCAAGTCGCTTAATCCCTATTTGACTCAGTTTCCCATCTGTAAAATAGGGACACACTGGATAAAGAAAGGGCAAAACCTCTCCAGTATCTTTTATTTCCCCACTTACTGGTATTTTATTTTTTCTAAGTACACATGAAGATAGTTTTCAATACTTCTTTTTATAAGATTTTGAGTCACCAATTTTTCTCCCTCCCTCCTTTCCCTCCCCTCTCCCCAAGACAGCAAGCAATCTGATCTTGGTTATCTATACAGTTAACATGTAGAATCATGTTAAATGTATTTTCACATTAGTCGTTTTGTGAAAGAAGAATCAGAACAAAAGGGAAAAACCACAAGAAAGCAAAAACAAACATATAAATGAAAAAAAAAAGGTGAAAATAGTATATTTCATCTGCATTCAGACTCCATAGTTCTTTCTCTGGATACCACTCCAGTATCTTTACCAAGGAAACCCCATGGACAAAGTCCACAGGGTCCCATAGATTTGGACATGACTGAACAACTGAATAACAACAAATTTTATTAGCAATAACAGTTAACGAAGGAGATGGTCAAACTTATCAGATACAGATGTGGTCCTGTGGGGGTCCTCCTTAGGAACATAGCAACTTCTTCTATGTCTGTTCCAGTAATGGACCCAATTTTTCTTTTTTTTTAAATTTTTAAAATTTTTTAAAAATTTTTTATTAATTTATTTTGATTTATCAACAATCATTTCCATATGCTTTTGAGTTTAAAATTTTTCTCCCCCTTCCCCCCTACCACCCTCCCCAAGATGGTGCACAATCTGATATAGGCTATAAACATACATTCCTATTAAACATATTTTCACATTAGTTATGTTGTAAGGAAGAATTAGAACCGATAGGAGGAACCAACAGAAAGAGGAAACAAAACTCAACAGAAGAAAAAAAAATGGCAAATAGTATGCTTCGATCTGCATTCAAACTCCACAGTTCTTTCTTTGGATGTGGATAGCTTTTTCCATCATGAGGCCTTTGGAGATGTCTTAGATCCTTGTCTTGCTGAGAAGGGTTAATTTTATCAATATTAGTTGTCACACAATGTGGCTGTTACTGTGCACAACATTCTCTTGGTTCTACTCACTTCACTCAGCATGAGACCATACAAGTCTTTTCAGGTTTTTCTGAAGTCAGCCTGTTTATCATTTCTTATAGCACAATAGTATTCCATTACATTCATATATCACAACTTATTCAGCCATTCCCCAATTGATGGGTATCCCCTCAATTTCCAATTCTTTGCCACCTCAAAAAAAGCTGCTATAAATATTTTTGTACATGTGGGTCGTTTTCCCATTTGTATGATCTCTTTGGGATATAGCCCTAGAAGTGCTATTGCTGGGTCAAAGGGTATGCACATTTTTATAGCCCTTTGAGCATAGTTCCAAATTGCTCTCCAAAATGGTTGGATCATTTCACAACTCCACCAACAATGTTTTAGTGTTCCAATTTTCCCACATCTTCTCCAACATTTATCATTTTCCTGTTTTGCAATGTTAGCCAATCTGGTAAGTGCGATGTGGTACCTCAGAGTTGTTTTGATTTGCATTTCTCTAATCAATAGTGATTTAGAGCATTTTTTCATCTGACTATAGATAGCTTTAATTTCTTCATCTGAGAACTGCCTATTCGTATCCTTTGACCATTTGTCAACTGGGGAATGACTTGTATTCTTATAAATTTGACTTAATTCTCTATATATCTTAGAAATGAGGCCCTTATCAGAGAGACTGGTTGTAAAAATTCTTTCCCAATTTTCTACCTTCCTTCTAATTTTAGTTACATTGGCTTTGTTTGTGCAAAAACTTTTCAATTTAATGTAATCAAAAGCATCCATTTTGCTTTTCATAATGTTCTCTATCTCCTGTTTGGTCATGAATTCTTCTGTTCTCCATAAATCTGATAGGTAAACTATTCCTTGTTCTCCCAGTTTGCTTACAGTACCAGCCTTTATATCTAAATCAGGAATCCATTTTGACTTTATTTTGGTATATGGTGTGAGATTTTGGTCAATGCCTAGTTTCTGCCATCTTCTTTTCCAGTTTTCCCAGCAGTTTTTTTCAAAGAGTGGGTTCTTATCCCAGAAGCTGGGGTTTTTGGGTTTATCAAATAATAGATTACTATAGTCATTGAGTACTATGTCTTGCATATTTAACCTATTCCACTGAGCCACCACTCTATTTCTTAGCCAGTACCAAGCAGTTTTGATGATTGCTGCTTTATAATACAATTTGAGATCTGGAATGACTAGGCCACCTTCCCCTGCATTTCTTTTCATTAGTTCTCTTGATATTCTGGATGTTTTGTTCTTCCAAATGAATCTTGTTATTATTTTTTTCTAATTCTATAAAATAATTTTTGGTATTTTGATTGGTATGGCACTGGACACAATTTTTCAAGAAAGTAGAAGTATAGGGCCTCAGCCGGCGACAAGAAGTTCAGTTTCTGTTCTGTATCCTTGATCAGAAGAAACTCTCTGGAGAAAAACCCCTTTACACTCCAGGTGGCCTTAGGGCCCAGAATCTCCACTGGTAACTGTTAATCTCACCTGGGGCAGCAGACATGTCAGGTGCTCCCCTCAAGACTCAGCCCCTTCAAAAAATTTTTTCTTAATTAATTAATTAATTAATTTAAAAAAATACTCAGCCCTGCCTTTTGTTAGGGCAGGAATAATCAATCCCAGGTGTAGGGAAGGAATTCCCCCCTCTGGTGTCCCTTCTCTGGGTACCTTTTAGCGTCAGATGCGTCCTCTGATAGTTTAGGGATCCCAAATGATTGCATGGAGAATCCCACCCAACTTTGCTTCTTCTTCTTTGGAAGCATTAAGACAGATTATAATTTCATTCCACCTGCTCTATTATGCAGACACCAAGAGGCGATACAGAGGGAACCCAATTTCTCCTTCCTATGTTTGACTTAGGAAGCTGTACACATTGAGCAGTAATTACAAGCTCTGGCCTTGATGCTAAGTACTTGGCTTGGTTCTTTAATAAAGACAAAACCAACAAGGATAAAAAAAATCCTTCTCATTTTGTCCACAGTGGTGATTTATTAGTCAGGTTATTAATTACTGTTTATCCTCTGGCAGGCTGGAGAGGCCCAGACCATCAGAAAGTTGCATCTCTTGGTTGCCAGGATTCTTCTGAAGGAGGGAAGGAAAACGAAATGTCTGAAAAACTTCATGTAGCTCATTTCAGTGGCGAATGTTGGCACTGGACATTCGATATTGTTTTCAAAGGGCTCCCACAGCAGAGAGGGGATGGGCCCTGAAAAGAGCAGAATTTTCCTTGTGCAGGATTAGCGTTATCTCATAGGATGAATGAGGCCTCTAGAGCTTTTCTTGGAAGTGTTTTCTGGCTAAATGATGGGTGAATAATCACTCTTTCAAATTAAAAAAAAAGTATATAGTAATAATGGAAGAAACGAAATGAATCCTTGGTATCCAGGAAAGACGAGAATCGGGTGTGGTTTTACATCATGTTTTGAAACACTAACCTTTGTCAGAATTGTGTCATTGGGAATCTAATTGGTGTTTGTTCTTAAGAATGAAACCTCGCAGCTACCACACTGTCTAATTATTTCCATAAACATCTAATTCCACTTGTATTAATAATTTGTCTCTCATAAATAGAGCAGGAAGCATATGTTCCAGAGTTATTTTCCATCCAAAGCTACCTTATCTTAAGGCTATCCCTCCAATGAACCCCAGCATCAGTTCATCTCTGATGCCTAATGCGTTTGTGAAGCACCACCTTTGGACTGTGCTAAGTGCTGAGTCCTCAATGACAAAAATGAAATAGTCTCTGCCCTCAGGGAGGTTATAGTCTAGCAGAGAAGGCAACATGTGCACAGTTGGCTAGCCTTTGTTAGGTGCGAGCTATGTGTCTGCTATGGTGAGTGCCGGGGGTACACAAACAGAAATGATTCCTGCCCTCAGGGAGCTTACCCTTCTCATGGGGTGTCATTATAAACCTTCCAAATGGCAAATAAGTAATTTACCAGTGTGGGAGGAAATAATCTGAGTGATTTATTAAGATGAAGAAAAGAGGCTGTTGTAGGTAGGACAGCCCTTGATCTGTCCTTAAATGAAAGTCTTCTGCACTTGTTTTTGTGCATTTTTGCCTTCCCCCCCCCCAGACTGTTGCCATTCATGTCAGGCCAATGAGTGAAGAAGCCTCCCTTTCTGCCATTCTCCCCCCTCAGCTCAACACCTGTAAAGTAAATGCCCTCTCAACTAATAGCAGACGGAGTAACAGAAATAATGAGGCAGGCTTTCTTTTAATAAAACTGAAAACACCTTTTGCTCTCCTAGTTGACTATCGATTAGAATCATTCAAGGTTTGACACCGCCCCCCAGCATCCACACAGAACTCCACTGCAGTTTGGGGAATTTAACGTATAATAAAAAAATTAAAATTAAATTTAAAAAGACCCTTTAAGGAAGAGGAATGTTTTCATAGCAAGAGACTTCCTCCATTGAGAAAACAAAAAAGGTTAGGTCATTAAAATCATTCTAGGGCTTGGCTGATAATACCAAGTGACTTTATGTTAACCCAAATAATCACTGTGTGAACAAAATCATTTAATATCTGTTTTTAATTATATCCTCCTCATCTTCCCTTCCCTGCCCCCCACCCACCCTCTAGTCCCCAACACAAACACTGAAGCCAGAAGATTTGGAGACTGATATTGAGGGTATAGATCAAGTGTTAGTCAAAGTACTTAAGTCAATATTGCAAGGCTCAATTTGATTCCATGTGTGGTTGCTGCCTAGACAAGGCAGTTGGATTTGGAGTCAAAAAGACCTGGGTGCAAGCCCCACCTCAGACGCTTACTGTGTGATCCTGGGCAAGTCACCTCTGTCTGACTTAGTTTCCTCATCAGTAAAATGTGAATAATAATAACATCTACTTCCTAGGATTGTTTTGCAGATCAAATGAAATATGTAAAGTGTTTTGCAAACCTTCAACTACAAAATGCTAGCTGTTTTTATATTAAGTTGGTCAATCTGCCAACTTTTATCAAGGTCCTACTATGTCCCAGATGCTAGGAATTCAAAGACACCAAGGAAATGCTCACATTCGGTACCAATGCCTGCCTTGGCTCCGTTCTTAAGTAGATCGCTTCCTAAATTCTTATGGCGAAAATAAAACCAACCCTACCCTCATCACCTCGTAGTTGATCCCCAGAGTCTCTAATAGGGCATACAATTTAGAGGTAGAAGGGAGCTAAAATCTTACTGTGTCCAAGTCCCTTATTTTGCAGATAAAAGAAGTCATGGCACAGAATATCAAGTAACATAGGTAGTAAAAATCAAGTCCAAGACCTGGGACTCCAGACATGGGATTCTTTCCTTGCCACCAGCTCTGACCATCTTGCTTTGGCGATGAACCTTTCCAAATTTAACCAATCCTTATATAAAAGACATGCAGTTTATAACTGGCCAGCATGCAAAGTCTTTCCAGCTTAGTGTCCATCCATCCATCCATCCATCCACCAATCCATCCATCCACCATCCATCCATCCACCCATCCATCCATCCATCTACCCATTCATCCATCCATCCATCCATCCATCCATCCACTCATCCATCCCTCTACCCATCCACCCACTCATCCATCCATCCATCCATCCATCCATCCATCCACCCACCCACCCACTCATCCATCCATCCATCCATCCATCCATCCATCCATCCATCCATCCATCCATCCATCCATCCATCCATCCATCTTTCCATTCAACAAGTATTTATTAAGCAATTATCATGTGGCAGGCACTGTGCTAGATGATTAGGATAAACTGTTGTGCAAGCCTTCTAAAACACTATGTAAATACTCCAGTATAGCACATAGGTTCTGGTGTTCATTTTCTCAATTTCCTACTCTTACTGGCAGTTGGGTCCCCTCAGGGATCTACAGGCAACCCCCAAGAAGTTGGATATTTTCCTTGTGCTATATGGTTCACAAGCCCCCACAAGTGTGGTCCCCCACTTGATCATCCATTGATATCAGTCAGCCAAGCTTTAGAAATTAGTTTTTAGGAATAGGTATTAACTCAGGTAGTATAGCAAAATCCATTCTCAAACATCCTCTCAAACCAAGGGAATTTCCTCCCCCAAATACATTAAGAGTCTAGGGGAAAATGGACTCAAGTTTAGAGCATGTTGCAAAGACTCCACAGCACTTGGAAGGTGTTTTCTGGGAAACTCTCTACCCTGTGTAGGATCCTCAAGGATCCCTTAGGTACCATGTAGCTTTCTGCAGGGCCCTTTATAGAATCCTCAGGCTGCCTTTCCTCAGTAGGTCTAGTTTGTCTTCAGTCCTGGTACAGATATTGCCACCACTCACTGTTGTCCTGGAGATACTACTACTACCACTACTACTACTACTACCACCACCACCACCATCACCACTACTATCACTACCACCATTTACATAATATTTACTATGTGCCAGGCATTGTGCTAAGCACTTTATAATGATTATCTCATTTGGTCCTCATGGCAACCCAGAGAGGTAGGTGCTATCATTATCCTTATTTTACAGATAAGGAAACTGAGGCAAACAAAAGTTAAGTGAGTGATCTGCCCGAGGCCACACAGCTAGTAAGGATCTAAGGCCCAATCTGAATTCAGAGCTCTCTGACTCCAGGTCCAATTCTCAGACACCAATGAGAAATTCAAATCTTCCAGCCTTTAAAAGTACAGAGCCACTTAGTTCAACGCCCTTGACTGAGTAATCCATTAGGGATGTCTAAGTCTTGTTCACAGTTCCAACTGATTGATTTAATTGAGAAGTTGGGGTCCTCCAAAGTTATTGAGGTAGGGTTATAGAATCTATTATTATTCATTTTATTACTATCTTATCCTAGAGACAAGAGGGGGTGGCTGAAGCTATTTGAGCAGAGAAATGATCTGATCAGTCCTGAGCTGTAGGAGAATGAGTTTGGCAGCTGATTGGTAGATGGACTAGAGTGGGGAGAGACTTGAGTTCGAGACACCAGAGTGAAGGCTCTTCCAAGAGTCCAGATGAGAGGAGATGAAAGGCTAAAGTAGAAGGTAGCTTTGTGAGTGGGTGGAAGGAGTGACCTTCTTGCTGTTTCTTGCACAAGACGCTCCATCTCCAGACTCTGGGCCTTTGCCCTGGCTGTCCCCATGTCTGGAATGCTCTTCCTCCTCTTCTCTGTCTCTGGACTTTTCTGGCTTCTTCAAGTCCCAGCTAAAACCTCACGTTCTGCAGGAAGGCTTTCCTGATCCCCCCTCCCTCTGTTAATGCCTTCCCTCTGTTGATTATCTCCATTTTTCCCTGTTCATAGCATGTTTGTACCTATGTGTTTGCATGTTGTCTCCTCCATTAGACTGTGAGCTCCTTGAGGGCAGGGATGATCTTTGGCCTTTTTTTGTGTCTCCAGTGCTTAGAACAGTGCTTGGCACCTAGTAGAGGCTTAATCAATGTTTACTGACTGACTAGAGGAGAAGTAGTGAAAGTAGAGTCAACAAGACCTAGCAAGTGACTCCCAGTATGGGGCAAGAGTGGAGGACGACTTCCCAGCGGCAGATTCGAGGGACTGTGGAGTGAGCACAGGCTGGGGATGCTCCAAGAGGGGAGGGTGGGGGAGGGTGGAGAGCTGGCCTTTGAACCAGCCCTGAGGATGTGACAGAAGGCAAAGAGGAACCCACAAACTTTCTCCACTAAACTGACTGTTAGAGCAGCTTTTCTTTTCATCTACTTTCATCATTACTGAAGCTGAAAGATCATGGTAGCCATTTATTTGTGTTCACTAAGCTTAAAAGATGCCCTTGCCCCCTCCCCCAGCCCATCTTCTATTTTTCTGGAAGCTGAGAGACCAAGCCCCTAATGCTCATTCAATCTCACTACAAATCAATAGGAAAAACCTGTATTACACCCAGCAGCTGGGAAAAGGGGTGTGTGTGTGTGTGTGTGTGTGTGTGTGTGTGTGTGTGTGTGTGTGTGAGATGAGTGTGTCGTGCTGTGTATGTAGGGGGGAGACAGAGAAAATATTGCTTTCTTTTTGTTTTTGCTTGAAAATAGTAATAAAAACCCCTTTGTAATGCAGAAAAATTAGAATGGAAAGAACTGTGGAAAAGAAAACTGCATAAGGGAACAAGTTATATTTTCAATAAAAAATATATGTGATCTGGCCCCTGGGTGTTGGTTTTAAGTGAAGATATTGACTTCCAGCTGAATGATGAGTAAAACATCTTTCTGTTGAAATATTGATAGTAGATGACGCTCCAGCAAAAACTCTCTCCAGAAAGCCCACCATTTCGAATCCTAATGGTATTTTCCTTCCTTGGGATGACTGCAGCATTCATGATCTGATGGCTTTCTTCTATCTGGGGGAAAAACTTTTTACCATACAGCTAAATTAACTTGTCAAAAGGCTTCAAACTTCGGAAGCTTTTACAGCTCAATTCAGAGCTATTATTCAAGATTGAATGGGAAGGCCGTGGACTGTAAAAGCTTGCAAAAAAAAAATAAATTTCCCAGGCTTTCATAGACGGAGTGAAATACTTACCTTTTGTTCAGATTGTATATCTTCATTGAAGAGTCTCAGAATAGCTGTTTTTTGCCTATAAATTCTTGTTCTTAACATGAAAGACGGTGTGGTTTTTGTCTGCTGCCCTTGGAGTTGGCATCCAGGACACGCTCCCATATGCCCCCTTGATAATAATTCATTCCTATCAAGAGCTGGAGAGCTCTCCAGACATGGGAGCAGGAGGGGGAACAAAGGCTCCCCACTCTCCGAATGCACCATTTATTTTTGTATTACTTTATTCTTTCAACGCCCTCGCAAGAGCCCTTATAGCCGATTACAGCTCCCAAACACAAGGCAACGTTCTGGGGCATCACATGGCTGCTGTCAGCTGGAAGGAAAGACCAGGGAGGAAAGGGATGGACTCGGGGGACAAGATCTGAGCCTGGATCACCCTTTTTGCACGTAGTGGCGCTAGGTGTGTGAGGGGATATATCTGAGGTGAAAAGGAATTTCTGCCAATGTTTGTGTCTACAAAGACTAGTAAAATGTAATCACTTTGATCAATTCAGTTACATGGCCAGGTAATTCAGAGGGGGAAAAATCAGCCACATTGATGTTGGGATTTGAATTAAGTTAGCTAGTCAACAAGCAATTTTCAGCGCCTTCTACATGTTAGGCACTATGCTAAGGGCTGGGGGTGCAAAGAAAGGCAAAAATACCATCCCTCCCCCAAAGGACCTCATGGTCTAATGGGGAAGGGGCCACTGTAGACCTGGAAGAGGGACACAGTATACACTGGAGGTAAAAGTGAAGCGTCTCATTGATCTGATGATTGTGGATTGTCAATGCCTACATCACCAAAGCTGAGCAATCATGAAGAATAGAATAGAATCCACAAAATGGTAAAGCAAAATTACAAATAGTTCCTGTCCTTGAGGTGCTTATGATGTATTTAGGCTGTAAGCTCCTGGCTAGATTAAAAATGAGCTGGTGGAGCCTAGCAGTCTCTTCATAAAGGCTTGTTGATGGAAGGATGGAAAGATGGAGGGATAGAGGGATGGAGGGATGGATAAAGTCACCCCCAAATGGGCTACTTTTAGAGAGGCATAGCTTTCAGGAACAGGGAATGTTAGTCTGTCTGTCCTCTGTCCTAGTCTAATCATCCCTGTAGGACTGTGTTCAGTTTGAGGCACCACACTTTGGGAAGGACCCTGATAAGCTGGAGGCTGTCAGGGGAGTGATCAGGATGGGAAAGAAAGGGTCTTGTGTGCATACCTCATGGGGATGTTTGTCTTGGAGAAAACAAGACCCAAGCAGCAGTAAGAGTGGTCTTCTAATATTGAAGGAAGGGCTGTCATGGGGAGGAACGATTAGCTTCCTTCCTTATGAGAAAAGGAGTCAATATACTGCATTTGCAGAGAGCTAGATTTTATTTCCGTGGCAAACAAAACTTTCTGTCAATGGAGCTAGCCAGAAGAAGAATGGGCCACCTCATGACAAAATAGATTTCCTCTCATGGAAGATCTTTAAGGCAAAATTCAAACAACCCCTTGTCTTGTAGAGGGAATTACTTTTAATGGATGGATTGGACCAGATGGTCACTATGGTCCCTTATAACTTTGATGTCCTGTCATTCTATAAAGTCAGGCAGGGAAAAAAAAGAATGTCACTTGGACAGCTCCTAGGACCATAACTTTAGAGATGGAAGAGACCTTGGAGGACACTGAGCTCATTTCACCCACTATTTTACAGATAAGGAAACTGAGACCCACAGAGGTTTGCAACTTGCCCACGGCCACATAGCTAGCCAGTGACTGAGAACATTCCTGTGAAAGGAAGAATTGGTTGTTAATTAGCATGAGGAGGAAAAACTCCTGGATTTAGCTGTGGGAAGAATTTGATGGCTCATCTTGGTGATGAAAGCATATTTGACCAGAAATTGACTGGGGAAACTCGAGGGGTAATGGAGAGGGCTAGGCAGTGGAAATGGGGTACGCTAAGAGAAAGAGCTTCAGATGAGCAGAGCTGGTATTGCTGCTTGTGATGACCTTTTTAAAAAGTAGGGGACGCGAGGGAGGGCAAAACCAAACCAAACAAACCTCTGTCTCCACGGCTTACCCCATGAGGCGAGTAGGGCTCTTTTTCAGAATTAGAAAAAGATTGACTAGCAGCCGAAAAGTTGAGAAACGTATCCCTCCCTCTCCATTCTCCCAGTATTACCAGACTTTCTTGTAAGTAGCCAACCACCGAGCCAACATAATGTCACGAAACACAGCTACTGAAGAAACGCCATGTTCTCTGGACATTTGCTTGCTGACTTTCTGAGTGGTAATTGTAGGTTTAAAAGGTACCGTATGGAAGAGTAATTAAAAAAAAAAAAACAACACCACGGCCATTTTGTCAAGGGTAGAAAAATTCCAACTAGTAATAGCCGGAGGACGAGTTGCTGAGACATAAGAATCAAGGAGGCTGTTCACCGAGGCTCCATTTATCATAAGCCCAGGACATTTGGAACAACAGCTGGCCCACCAGGGCCATGCCAGCCAAGCAGATGCTGGGCTAACTTTCTTATTAGACACCAAGCATCGCGGCAGTTGCCTTTGTCTACTCAGAGATTTTTAGGGTTTGGAAATTCTGTATCACGATTGTAAGCAACATTGATGATAAATGTGAATGAACAGATGCACCAAATATGAAAGAAACACTCAGATAAAACCCTCACGTGTACACTACTCACCTTTTTGGTTTAAAGCTATGTAAAATTTAGTAGAATCAGAGTCAAAACCACTCCTCTGCTCTGTGTCTCTTTTCCAATCTGCCGTGTGCTCCTAAGGCTCCTCTGCTTCTGTTGCTTTGTTTATGTGCTGATTTATCTATCGCTGTCATTCCGTTTGCTTCCTGTATGTTCCGGAGCTCTCTTTGTGCCACTTTGTATAAACCATTCCATATTTCCTTGTATTCTTCCTGTCTGTCAGGCTTTCTCAGGGCCATCATTGTCCATTATACTAATATAACAATGTTTATTCAGCTATTCCCCTATTATTGAACATATCAGTTATGGCCAATGTTTCACTGTTACAAAAAGAGAACCTATAGACGTTTTGTTTTGTTTTGTTTTGTCTTGTTTTGTACAGACAAGTCCTTGATTCCACTTAATAATATCTGTAGGAAACAGTCAGCAGTGGGACTGTGAAACAGAACCAGGCCACAAAGGGAGGGTCAGCTTCATGAGTCTTTTGGATAGGGTGCCATATTGTCCTCAAAAATATTTGCAGCAACAACTGTGTAATGAAATTTGTGTTTCTCTGCAACTCTGACGACTCACATGGATCTGTGTCCTCATCAATCAGATGTTCCCTCTTATAATGCCTACCCATCCCGTGTGACTCTTATTCATGCCCACCCATAAGTACACTGCTAGAAAGGTCCTCCTGATGTGCTGGAAGCCTTCCTTCCTTGCTCCCACCTTCGCAAAGATCCTTGCCCATGGAGCATCCAGACCACCTCCTTGTTTGCCCTTGCTGTCATCAATTGGCCAGTCCATCATCTTCTTCCCTCCTACAATTCCCTTCATTCTAGTCTTCTTCAAAGCTCTTCATAGGCTGTGCCTGGCAGCCTGCTCCCCATTACCATCAGTCACTTCTCTCTGTATCATTGGTCTAATCCAGCTGCTTTTCCCATCTTTGTTCTCCTTGTTGCCATTTCTACTCCCAAAAGTGAAGGGGTGAGATGCTTGAGTCCACATGTGATGGTTCTTATCCTTCATTCGTGTTTAATTTATGCCTCTCAGTCATACAACAGCGCTAAGTAATGGAACTATTCTCCTGAATATTGATGCTAAAAAGATGGGTCTTTGTTTCTGGGAGAAGTTTGGAAGCACTAACAGACCTCTACAATTTAGCCCCCTCCCCCTCTTCCGTTTAATTTTGGGTCCAACTCACTGTTTGTGTGTATTCTCTTTCCCAGATACATAAGTATTTAAAAATTATATAACATACATGTTATATCTGCACCCTTGAAGAAACTCTCCCTATCTTCTGCCTAAATGTATGTCATAACTTGTCTAAGAGACATCCTTCATCCACCTTAGTTTTTCCTCTGTGGATGGTTAGGCCAAATTCTTTTGAGAACTTTCATATCTCTTCTAGGAGGCTTCATAATGTGCCAGAGTTGGATGCAACCAGCATGATTTCATCCATGAAAAAGGAGACCCTGGAGGAACCTGGATCTACAGAGAATCTCTTCCCAACTTTAACTTTGCACGAATCTCTACCATCAATGTAGCAAACGCCTCTGGAAGGCATAAGCTCTCCTGTTTTACAACTTCTTTGATCATCACAATCAGCGAGTCAATGCAAATAGTTGCCCATTCCATCCTTTAAGGACTTCAAGTGACTTGGATGTATGTTTGGAATGAGAAGGAATCCTTCAAGGTGGTGTTTTGCTCAGCTAAAGAAAATGTTTGGTTCAGTTTTTATAATTAAAACAACAACAACCACCACGACAAGAAGTAGGGTGGAATCCCGCGCCCTCAACATCTTTCAGTAAATGTGGATCATGAACGATGTGGTCTAAGGCGGAATGCTGACTGCAGAAGCCAGTCCATTTTCTGCTAATACTTTCGTGGAGGATACTTCCATGTCTGAGGCAATCATTCTCCTTGGCATTGTAAAGAGCCGGGGAAGTAGGTCTTTGAGTCACTAACTGCTGCTATTCTCTCAGCTGCTTTTTGGAGGTATTGATAAAGTCTGGCATTCCACCCCTCCCATACTTTTGGTATCTTCCTCCCTGTGAATTGATCCTTCCAGACCTTCCCAATGTTGTTACCTCCAGTATAGACCTCCTCTATGTACATTCAGTCTAATGCAGTTGCTTTTCCCATCTTTGGTCTTTATTGCTATTTCTACTTCTTTTATAAGAACATTCAGGACTGCAATGTGTGAGTAGAAGTGTAATGATTCTGCTGCTTTTGATAGAAAAAAAGCATTTCGTGATGAAGATATTTGTGCATCTTTTCAATTTTTCTTCTATCTGTTGTCCCTCCATTTTGTCCTTAAATGCCCTCTATGTAACTTTGCTTAGTTGAATCTCTTGCTGAGCTTTTAAAAACTGGTTTCATTTTCAGCAGCTTCTCCCTGCTCTATTAGGCTCATCCACCATCTTTTTCCATAGTATGCTACAAATGACTTTGTATCCTAAACTAGCATTCTTTTTGGCTACCATCTTTGTCTGCTTGTCAAGTAAGCCTCTTATGCACTCACAGAGAGATTTTCCATGTCTTCCCAGTGTCATTGTTATGGAAATTGATCGACATTGGTTAAACTTGAGTATGAAATCATTACAGTCTGTATCAATGTCCTTTCTTCCATCCATTAACACATTTTTCATTATCACTTGTTTAAATAGGTCAGGACCGAGTTTTAATTCCACACCACATCTTCTTCATCACAATTATTCTTAATTCTGGCTTTGTACTCATTTTGCCCCACTGGCAATGAATTACATACCTAAAAACCTACTTAGATATACACACACATACATACATGTTGCGTCCAGGCCTTTCTTCCCCTGTAAATGTAAAGAACTCTCTAGGGAGGAAACTCCCTCTGCCAAAGCAGACCAGCAACTCTTCTACAATGTATCGTCTCAGAGAGTTACTCACAGGAAGAGAGATGAAGTGACCTGCCTGGTGTTATACCATCAGTGTGTAATAGGGACAAGACTTGAGCCAAGGTTTTGATGCCAAGGTCACCTCTCCATACTGTAACATCTATTTATATCTATATGTGTATTGCGAGTGTGTGTGCGTGTGCGTGCATGTGTGTGTGTGTGTGTGTGTGCGCGTGTGTGTGTTAGAGAGAGAAAGGCAGAATGGTCTAGGGGACAGAGAATGGTCCTCGGACCCAGGAAGCCCTGAGGTCAGGTTCTGCCTCTGACACACGCTGTCTGGGTGACCCTGGGAAAGTCCCTTCATTTCTTGTTGCTCATGGTGCTCTCAGACTGTGAGCTTTAGAGAAGGTGCTGACCTCCCCCCCTTCTTTCTAAGCTTAATTCTGAGGGACGGAGTTCCCTCACTTTTGCGTTCTCTGTATCAGTGAAATGTCAGGTCCAATCCCCATTTTATATCTAGATATATTTTTGCCAATTTTATGGGAGTGAAGTGATATCTTAAGCTTCTGTTTGTAAGTCAGCAGATAGGTAGTCTCTGAATCTATTACTTTTCTAAATCAGACAGAAGTTAGAAAATTTGAAAATGTTGTGGCAATCATAATACTTATGGTGTGGGGACTGATGAGTTAGGAGTATTCCAGCAATCTGTTCTAGAAACTGAATTCCAGAACAATAAAGGAAATGCTTGATTTGTCAAGGGTTATTTCCTGGGATGCTGTCCTTTCACTGGATGGAATCAAAGTGAATGGAGAGAGACTACAGAGTTCACCATAAAGAACACTGACTCTGGAGTCAGAGGTTCTGGGTTCAAATCTCATCTGTGACACTTATTAATTGTGTAACCTTGGCCATGTTACTTAAATTCCCTGGACCTCAGTTTCCTCATCTGTAAAATGTGAGGGTTGTACTGTATGACATCTAAGGTTTCTTTCAGCTATAGCTCTATTTGCCTAAGACTACTCCTTGATATTCCCGAGCCTGTGAGACTTGGCTTTCTCTTCCAGCCCAAGCCACCATTTAATACTACTCAATAAAGTAACACCCTTCCTCTAGGGGATTGCAAGTTCTCTCTATATTGAGTAAATTTGACATTGGATTTATGAGTTATATGCATGATTCTTTCCCTTTGGTCCAATTTAAACCATGTGGTAAATAAAAATGGTGTGGGGGGACAGCGTGACAAAACTAGTTTTGCTGTTGAGCTGAAAGATTGGCTCAAGCTATTTTGTGGTGTTCACAGAGGTAATGGAACCACAAGGGACTTTATTCAGGTGTCCTCCATACAGACACAGACCAACTGAAGCCAGTGGAACATTTTCCCAGAGTAATAATTGTACCTGGCTTAAACATAAATTAAAGAATACGTATGCATCTAATTCAATCCAGCTGATAAGAGCAAGACCCAGAGCTTTCAAGTGACCTGCTCCCTTTTCTACACAATTGGGTGAGTTCATGACCTAATCCATGTGGGTTATGCCTTACCATATAGAGATCATACAGCCCTGCTCTGACCTCTCCTCCTGTGGGACTCCTCTCTGCCATCTCACATTTTTTTTTTGGAGGCAATTAGGGTTAAGTGACTTGCCCAGCATCACACAGCTGGTGTCCCATATAGTTTCATAGAGGATTCGCTACTCCCTACCCAATAGGAGGCCTCTTTGGTTACACTTATCCTTGGTATCGAAGTCCCATCAAAATGTGTGTGTGTGTGTGTGTGTGTGTGTGTGTGTGTGTGTTTTAAAGAGGCTTTTCACGATAACAAAATTTACTGAGCATCTCCCTGTTGAGAGACAAACTCTGATTCTCTTTGGGGAGGGAGGGTCTTGGTGGGATGAGGAGCTGTCCCTCGTTCTGAATTCGCATCATTCTGAGCTTCTGATCAGTGCCCACGTTTCTTCTCTTGTTCGATCTACCCAGCTCTCTCTTGCTTTCATTCTTCCATCTGTCAGCAAAATCCGCTCAGGGATGTCTCACCTGTCACTTGTGTGGAGTCCATGGATGATCATGAACTACTCAGCCATGTCTAATTTTCTCTCTCTTGGTGGACTTGTTGTTTCAGTAACTGGCAAGCAAACACAAATCATGTTTTATTCTGGGCCATTACTTCACGGAATTATCATGCCACAGAGCACGTGGAGCATCCCAGAGGCAGGCAGCATATTGTTCCTAGGAGCTGCTTGTTCAGGTGGTGGCTTTAGTTACTAACAAAGGAGAGAACCAAAGGGGAATCTCCAGATTTCCTTGTTACTTAGGATTATTTGTCCAAAACACAAGTGCTAATAGCTTCTGAGGTTTAGTTATATTTTCCATTTCTTCTTAAAAATATTGGTAAGTTTCAGATCTGCAGTCTTTCTCAAAGTTCTAGGAAATGATATTGTTGAGTTTTCACATGTACATGGATATAATTCAGTCTCCGGGGACCGATTTGGATTTTCTCTTCAATGAATATTTTCTAATCAGAGCCTGCTGAGTATAAAAATACAAAATTTAACTACCATAACTCATAGAAAATGTGATCTAATTAACAAAGACATGATAGAACAGCAGTTTCTTGATGTATGATTTGGGCTAAACTAAATTCACTGTCATTCAAACATTATATCCTAAGTGGATTTCCTGTCTAGCAACAAGAAAAACCATCCCCCAATAAAAACCTATCTTCATGATCAGCAGGGTAAGTCTTTCACAATGAGAAAATATGTGAATCTGTGAAAATTTCATCATTTTGCCAAGGGAAAAAAACTGTTCCAATCAGATGATTCCACATGGCTTTCCTGCCAAATACTGCTCCCCTTGGGTAACAGATTCCCAATACTCCCCATCATTTGTGTGAGCATGGCAGTGCCTTGGGTGAATCTGAAGGCAAGGCCTCCCCCATCCTGGGCCACTCACGTGTTCACTTACCCATACTATCTCCAGCTGCTTGTGTGTTTATTTTGGTCATACATTTCAAAGGACCATTTCTACCCTAACGTAAACAAACACAATGGAACAGCTGTGACTGGTAAAATCTCGGGGGCATAATCACCACCCTCTTGTAGATATCATGTTGTTGCAGATTTAATTTTGAATTTGCCTTTAAAATAAACTCTTGATTCACAATTGGTACAATTGGTTAAATGGGAGACGGATGCAGAATTGCTTTCTTCAGAGTCACAGGCACAGATGAGAAAGGGTAATGAAGGCAGGTCGCTTTGCTTGTCTAAAAGTGGAGTCTATAGTCTGTGGAGAAGGAAAATGCTCGAGACAAAAACGATGCACACCAGCATTTCTGTCCATGGGTTCAAAGTCCCTTTCAATGACTCCTCAGCAGTGGAAGCAGGCAAGGGCTTCTCAGTCCTTCTCTAAACAAGGCAATTTAACTCAGGGGCTGGGAAGTAAGTGGGCTTGTCAGAGGGGCCACAAAAGAGAAGCATTTACCTGGAATAGACCCAGGAGGCCACTGCTATGGCTCCGGCCTATCGTGGGGGCAGTCTGAAGGCTCTGAACTACAGCTCTTTGCCTTTCCTTCTCACAAACTACCACGTCTCCAGTGACCCTGCAGCCAACGACATGGGCTCATCCAGTTTGTTCTGACACCAACTAGAAGTGATCTGTAACCCAATCATCCTCGAGGGGTGTAGTGTGGGCAAAGTGCCCCCGACCTGCCCCATCTTAGTCACCTCATAGAATTCCAGGGATAGAAGGGACCTCAATGACCATCTACCTCCAACTTTACTCCAAGATGAATCTTGTCTACAATGTTCAGTCAATCAATCAAAAAGCATTCACGAAGCACCTACTGTGTGCGGTGCACTGTTAGACACAAAGAACAAGCAAGTATCCACCTTCTCTTAAAGACCCTTGGTACTAACAATTGTGATTGTTTAACAGTTTTTCCTAAGAACAGTCCTGGAATCCTGCCTGGAAACTCTGTTGGTGCAGCTTTCCTCTCCTTAATTTGGGCTTTTCCAACAGATGAGAACATTTGTGACAGTGCTGATCAGAAATTATTCATAAACCAATAAAAGTATTGGGTTTGAAATGGGCAGATTAATGTAGGGGTTCCTGGAATAATGAAAACAATTGTAGTTTCTGTACAAGCCTCTAATGTGGGGAATTCCATGAAGGACTGAATAAGACCCTCCAAACTAAGCCAAGATATCCTTTAATACTTGAAGGTGGTCATAAGGGAGGGTGGTGAAAAATATGTGGTAAAACTTGGTTCAAGATGAAGTAATAAGAGATCCCATGGTTTGTGGATGCTAGAGAATCTTCAGGTCTGTAGATTGTTACTGGTTTGTTTGAAAAAAGAAGTCAAGAAGCACTTGGTGTGACAAGCATCTAATGATATAAAAATAATTAAACTTATGGGTAGTGACTAGCTACTGGTGTGGGAGTCATTTCAGAATCAACTTTTTGTGGATAAGCCGATCACCAATTTGTTAAAGTGAGTATCAGAGTTGTTTCCAATGAGAGGAAAAAAATAAATATGAGAAGACAGGGCATGCAAATGAATGAATCCCAATCTGAAATTTAACCAAGCTGTTGACACCAAAAAATGGGAAATGAATGAAAGAATAAACTACCACACATGTGGTCACTGTTTTGCTAGGAAATTTAGCCAATAGAAATTAATTACCACAATGAGGAAGCCTAGAAAGCACCTCAGTCGGCAAGTTGTTGATTTTCTTGTCAAATTAAGAGCTAGTCAAATGCAACAATGTTCTACAACATAAATTTATTTATAAAAATTTAGACTGGAAGATGGTGGAAGAGATCACCAGTATTGCCTCATAAAACAATGAGAATCAAAAGAGGGGAAACAAATCTAGATAAAGTTTGACTCATCTAAAAGGCATTTCAAGATGAAACTAGAAGATCAAAAATTGGAAGAGGTCTGAAAAGTTTTCTCTAACAAACTCCTTTTTTATCAATGAAAATGGATCCACCCGATTCAGATTAACATCATAGTCTCCGATGTGTTCCATGCAAAAGAAATACCTCTAAAGAAAACCTGTGGGAAGGATAACTGGACTAAACCAAAGAGACCCCAAAGAGGTCCATGCCAAAGACCACAAGAATGCGAGGGCTCAATTCTTAACGGAAAAGATAAGGAAAACATACCAAATGGCTGGGGAAAATATCACTTATCTTATTCTGCTCCAAGATGAGTGACACAAGAAAACTGCCCCCAATCCTCACGTCCGTGTCCCCATTTCCATGCAATTTGTACAAGAATAATCTACTTAGTTATCAAAAGCAATGGCAGCTAGGTAGTGCAGTGGATAGAGGGCTAGGCCTGGCACTAGAAAGACTCATCTCATGAGTTCAGATCTGGCCTCAGACTCTTCCTAGCTGTGTGACCCTGGGTAAGTCACTTCACACTGTTTGCCTCAGTTTCCTCATCTGTCAAATGAGCTGGAGAAGGAAACAGTGACCAACCCCTCCAGTGTCTCCTTCAGCAATCCAGAGCACCCTTGATGGAGGTATGAAAATGAGAAAGTCGTTGTGCATTCATTTCAGTCACGTCTGACTCTCTGTGACCCCACTTAGGGTTTTCTTGACAAAGACACTGGAGTGCTTTCCCATTTCCTTCTCTAGATCATCCAGCTGAGGCAAACAGGGTTAAGTGACTTGCCCAGGGTCACACAGCTAGTAAATGTCTGAGGCCAGATTTGAACTCAGGTCCTCCTGACTTCATGTCCGGCACTCTATCCACTACGTCACCTAGCTTCACCTCTTCCCCTAACGTGTGAAGAGACGTTGGGTAGTCATTCCACTTCTCTGGGAGTTGGTTTTCCAATCTTTAAAATGAAGGCATCAAACTAGTTGTCCTCTAAGGTCCTTTGCAGGCAGCTAGGTGACACAGCAGATAGAGCTTTGGTCCTTGATTCAGGAGGACCTAAGTTCAAATCCAGCCTCAGAAACTTGCTAGCTGTGTGACCCTGGGCAAGCCACTTAACTTCTATTTGCCTTACTCCACTGGAGGTGGAAATGGCAAATCATCCCTGTATCCTTGCCAAGAAAACCCCGCGGACAGTATGGTCCGTGGGGTCTCGAAGCGTCAGACACAACTGAACAAATCACAACAACAAGGCCCTTTGCAGCTCCAGAGTTTTAATTCTCATCAAACGATCAGAAAGCGCACCCTGCTGCCCCTCCCGGAGAGGGCAGGGAAGGCTACACTGGACAGCAATCCGCTGAGATCTGCCTCACGTCTGAACTGCTCAAGAGAAAGCAGGGCCAGTCTTGAGGAGGCTTCTAGGTGCCGGTGATGTTCTAAGGAAGGCCACAGCCTCACAGCCACCCAAGGGCATGAAAGCCAACAAGAGTACAGGGCCTGCACAATACAGTTATCCACTGACCACAGAACCCCAGACTCAGGGAGACAAGTGACCCCTCGCAGGCGTTCCTCCACCGGAATTCTCCCGTGCTGGTGCTGATATCAAATGAACTTCCCCGAGTCCATCCAGCCCTTTGAGAACCTATGATGTTTTCCGTGAAGTTCCTCCATCCAGTGCAATTTCTGCCTTAGCCAGTAGCCTTGCAGGACGGCTGAGGCCAGGGTGGTGATGGATTTCTTTGAGCTGAGTGAGACTGGTCCCGGAACACACAGCCCACTGGCCTGCATTGGTTCTAGACCTTTCTAACCTTAGTCAGAAGCAACTGGTGGTATAACGGACAGAGCCTTGGGCCTGGAGTTGGGAAGATCTGAGTTAAAATCCAGCCTCAAACACTTACTAGCAGGGTGATTCTGGAAATTTACTCAACCTCTTTTCACCTCCATTTCTTCACTGTAAAATGGGGATAATAGCACCTACTTAGCAGGGTTGTTATGAAGCTCAAATAAGATAGTTCTAAAAAGGTACTTAGCTTAGTGCTTGGCACACAGCAGATGCTATATAAATTATTCTCTTCCCTATAGTTTGTATGAATGTTCTGAGGATCAAATGAGATAATATTTGCTAAAAAGGCTTAGCACAATACCTGGCCCATTGGAGGCGTTGCATATATTGTAGGTGGACTCTCCCTCCTCCACCTTAGTTTCCAATGTTCCTTGTTACCTCCTGCCATGATGAGGTGAGCATATCATGCCTCATGTTTAGAGAAAGTAGCTTGTTAAAAAGATCAAACCTTGACAATGTTTTGTACTTTGCTGAGGTAGGAAAGACAATGTTTTATACTTCCCCCAAATCTAAAATACCAGAAAATGACTATATTTCATGTTTTAAAAATTAAATACATTTTATTGATGTCTTTTGTTTTTATAACTCAGCCATCTCAGGACATAAATCAACTGTGCCCTCCCTAGCCCTTGTAGCCAAGAAAAACAACCAAACACCAACCACTGACCATGTCTGACTGCCCCATTCCATGACCACATTCTCCCAACCCCCCAGTCACAGAAAGCCAGGATCTTCCTTCTTCTCATCCCCCTTAGAATGTAATTATGCCCACGGTGAGGAAGGACGGCTTCACACGTTGTGCTGGTGTCCCCAGCCCTGGCGGGAGGGTTCACTCTTAGGAGGTGCTTCTGCCTGACCGATCGACGGACTGGACTCTGGAGCCTCGATGGCCAACTCCAGCCTTTGGGCACGTTCTGCTTTTTTTTTTTGGCTTTTTTGTTCTCATTACTGGTCATTGTGTAAATTGTTTTCTCAGTTCTACTCTTTGAACCGATTATGGTTCACGGGATCACAGAACTAGAACTGGTGGGCGGCAGGGCCGTGAGTCTAGTCTAATCCTGAGTCTTAGAGAGGGTCAGCGACCAGCCTGAGGTCACATAGCTAGGAAGTGGCCTAGCCGGAATTTGAGGCCAGGTTCCCCGACTCCAGAGTCACGGTGCTGGTAGAGCATCTTCATGGGGTAGGACGTGGAACTTCCTCACCTAATGTCTACACGGTGACTCACAGGTCTGGCTAGGGTGGAACTCTAAAACATATGATGGATCCAAGTGCAGTTTAAAAGGCCCTCCCCTCTAGAAGCTTACAGCTTAATGGTCATAACCTACCTGGTAGGTCAAGGGATTCCCCCCTCTTCCCTCCAGAGCTGGAAGCATCTGAAGCATAATCCAAATGCAAGCCTTCCTGCCTCCCAAGACCAGCACTCTGCCCATTCTGCCATCTAGCTATGGAGCATCATCCCTCCTCCCCATGTCTGATGGGCAAACAGAGGCTAGGAGCTGATCCCTGGAGCAGTATCTTTGGTGGTCTACCTCCTGCCATCAGGATGGCCGGGCCCTTCTCCAGTTCCTGCCACAGAATCTCATTATAATAACTTGTCTAAACAAAACCTGTGCTTCTGGATCAGCTGCGGCCCCCACCCTTGCACAGTCGTTTTCTTCTCCTCACCCCCACACAATATCTCCTTGACTGTCTATTGGAGTGACTGGGCAGCTGCTTTCTCTCTCATCCTACTCTACATTCAGTTAAGGGGCCTGCCCATGGAGCCAGCCCTCTTGGGGAGTCCTTGAATACATGGGGCAAAGGCTGGTGGTGTCCCCACAGCCTCCATCCCTGGCGCACCTTTTCACAAATCCAGTTAAGCAAGCATGGATGAACTGCCTATAAGGTAGTAATAACAATGGTGATAAGAATAGCCAGCATTTATGGAATGCTTGAAGACTTACAAAGCAATTAATATATATACATGTATGTGTATATGCATGCACACGTACATATGTGTATATGCACACACATATACACATACACACGCTGTATGTGTACATGCACACACATATATGTATGTGTATATGTCTATGTATGTGTCTATGTATATATGTATGTATATATACACACATAATATACATACATACAGATACATTTTCATACATACTCACAGCAGCCCTGTGAGGTAGGTGCCATTATTATCTCTTTATAGTTGAGTAAACTGAGGCTAAAAAAGGTAAATGACTTGCCCTGGGTGCTGTGGATACAGCCAAAAACCACCCAGACAAAAAACTTGTCCTCAAGGAGCTTACACTCTGCTGGAAAGGAAAGACAAGAAGCTCTCTCCCTGTTACTCAAAGGTCATTTCTGTGGCCTGCTGGCTAGGGCTCCCCCTCTTTCTTACTCAGTCTGTCTTCCCTTGGTTTTTATTATGACAGGCTACCATTGACCTCCAACTATGCTTCTAAATCCCAGATCACCACCAGTGGGTGGGCAAGCGGGAAGAGAAAGTTCATTTATGTTTGACCCCAGTGTGACTATTCCAGAATGACCCAGGTTAAGATGGCAATGGCCTTTTGCACTGCTGGGATGAATCACCTGGCTACAGAGATCATGGCAATACTGAAGCATCCTTCACTCTCAGAGGCAAGGAGGCTACCTCAGCACCTAGTAGGCTGACAAGGGCTGAGGAGAAGACAGGGGATCCAGGTGGTTAGTGCATGGCCTTGGCATCTAGGGAGGCACTCTAAGGGTCAGGGATGGTGGTGGAGGTCAAGGCCACACCAGGAGAGGGCATGCAGGATCCAGCCCATGGCCACGCCAACCCACCAGTCAGGCTAAGGAAGCTGCTGGCCAGTAACCCTGCATCTTAAGGGGGTTCAGTATCCAGCTTGAATCTCTGCTCATTCTACTGAATTCTCATAAGACCTTAGAACTAACCCTAGAAGAGACTTTAGGGACCATGTGGTCCAACTTACAGATGAGTAAACTGAGGCCCAAGAAGAACAGGCATCTTGTCCAACATCACAGGGGCAGTCTCCGAGGCAGGATTTGAATCCGGGTTCTCCGGCCTCCCAGCTGGCGCTCTTGTACCAGGCCCTTCCTGCTTCTCCTTCAATAGATGTTGGTACCAGCTCAGCCTCTGGTACACAGTCACTTCCTGGGATTCTGCCTCGCGGCTGCTCTTTCCCTCTAGCCCTGATACCTGCCCCAATGACCAGCACATGGGTCTGCTTACCTGGGGCTGCAGAATTTCTGCCAGGCATCTATAATCCATGGCCCATGGGCATTCGCCTGCTGTCAACCATGACACCTTTATGAAACTCAAAGATATTATGGATAGAAATTAGAAAAAAATAAGCCATACATGTCCAAGATGATTTGTGACAATGTTCAGTCTAGGAGATAATAGCACCCGCCCAATCACATTGCCACATTCCTATGTAACGAATAAGTGCACAGGTTACAAAAACTAGTCTGAGTCTGTTTGGGAGGACAAATGTCTGGGCACATCATAATTCGGTTTGTTTCTTGGAGTTCATGGTAACTGGCAGCTTCTAGGACAGTCATTTCTTTTTCTTTTTCTTTTTTTTTTAAGGCAATGGGGTTAAGTGACTTGCCCAGGGTCACACAGCTAGTAAGTGTCAAGTGCCTGAAGCTGGATTTGAACTCAGGTCTTCCTGACTCCAGGGCCGGTGCTGTATCCACTGTGCCACCTAGCTGCCCCAGACAGTCATTTCTTGGTGACTTCCCGCCACATCTGCCCCAGGGACTGCTCCAAACCTCTTCTTTTCTCTTCATGATAGTATGATGCTCAGAGTCTATGGGCCCCTCTGAGAACCCCAAGACTGACTTGGGCTGTCTAACGACTGTTTTAGGTTTTGTTCTAAGGTCAAGAATGAGCAGAGATTCAAGCTGGAGACTCGGCACCCCCTTAAGATGCAAGGGGTACTGGCCAGCAGCTTCCTTAGCCCGACCGGAGGGTTGGCATGGCTGTAGGCTGACTGTGTGCCCTCTCCTGATTCAGCAACGCTGGTGGCACCTCCAGCACCATCCCTGACTCCCCAGAATGCCTCCCTAGATGCCAAGCAGTGACTGCTCAGAAAACTTGGCTCATCTATGACAAGAGTCACCCTGAGGGTTTCTTCTGCCTGTCTAATTCCCCCCCCCCCCCGCCATTCTCAGGGAACATTCATACTTC
This sequence comes from Vombatus ursinus, assembly GCF_900497805.2. Taxonomy (NCBI): domain Eukaryota; kingdom Metazoa; phylum Chordata; class Mammalia; order Diprotodontia; family Vombatidae; genus Vombatus; species Vombatus ursinus. Next base: position 296,499 of record NW_020944037.1, read on the forward strand.
TCACCTTGGACTTTCCATTGGTTCATCCAAGGCCTCCTTGAGCCAATATTGAGGAAGCAAACCAGGGCATGGAAAACTGAGAGAGCTGGCATTAGTGCCAGAGACCCTGGATTCAAGTGAAGCCTCTGTGCGGAGCCTACCTGGACAAGTCACTTCTCGGGGCCTCTGTTTCCTTCTTTGTAAAATGGAGGTCTTTATTGCTGACGATGATTTTTACTGCTCTGCAGTGACGTTAGAGATGCTCATGGAGTTGAGCCTTCCTCCTTCTGTGTAAAATGTGGGTCTTCTGACGGCTCTTGGGGTTGCATCTCAGGCACCCCACACCCACTGGGAAGAGTGAGAGAGAGCGCACCAAGTGCGTGTGCGGAGGGGGCCTCTAGGCAGGACCCTGAGTGAGCCCTGCCCTCCTCTGGCCACGTCCAACCTCGTTGTTCCCTGCCCACTCCTGCTGTGGGGTGTCCGCCTACCTTGTGTGGGTTGAACTGGTCTGCGCTAAGAGGAGACCCCTTGTGCTGGTCTGTCCGAGCCCCAGCCCCATTCCTGCTCTGCTCTGGGGGCCCGCAACCCTGCTACGCCTCCAGTCTCATGACCCCCTCTCTTCCTCGTCTAGGAAGGCCTCTCTGCCTCACTTTCTCTTGGCTTCTTAGTCCTTTTGGTATGGATTCCGGCCTTCTGGCCTCTCTGAGGCTGCTCCCTGAGCTCATCCCTTAGTGTCCTGGCTTTCCCCGCCCATCATCTGCCCCGCTCTTTATCTGATGCCTCTTTTACAATCCATCCTCAGCCCTTTTCTTCCCTCCATCCTCCCCCACACCAAAGCAAACCGGAATCTTGTAACTGCGTGTCCCCCTCTGGCCCTTCGGCTCCTGTGACTTCACGTCGCTGGCTCCTCACCTTCTCCCCTTCACTCTCCTGCCCTTTGAAGATCACCCAAAGGAGGGCATGTGTTTGTCCTGGTGAAGAGAAGACTGGGACGAGGCCGGGGACGAACGGATGCCTTCAAGCATCTGAGGGCCTGCAAGAGGCTTAGTCTGGGTCCTCCTGGCCCCACAGGTCGTGGGTGGGGGCTGCACAGTGACTCACTTAATTAACAACTTGTCACCTGCGAGCACTGTCTCCCAGTGCCAGGGGCTGTCGGGAGGCCAGGCTCTCCCTCACCAAAGGCTGAGTAGAGACCACCGTGCGCCAGGCTAGAGGGAGAGCTTGTGAAGGGGTAAGTCAGGCTGGGTGGCCACCTCGGGGTTCCCTGACCTCCTCAGTCCAACCTCCACCTCGTCCCGTTCTCCCTCCCCCTTTCATCCCTCCCTCTACCTTCTCCCCTGGAGATCTTGCCCACTCTCAGAGCATCCCTTGCCGTTTCTTCACAGGTGATGCCCAAGTCTATATCCCTCATCCTAATCCCTTTCCCAAGCTTCAGACCTGCTTTTCTGGGCCCCTCCCCCTGGCCATGCCATCAGGACTTCCTCAAACGAAATGCAGGGGGAATGAAGGAGACAGAAAAGCGCAGGTTACAGACGCCAAATGTTGAAAGCAGAACTTCCTGAATTGTTTCCCTGCTTCCGCCTCTCTCTTTTCCCCAATCCATCCTCCATAAACCTGCCAGACCAATCTTCCTTAAGGGTCTTCTTAAGAGAATTCTTCCAGGCAGAAAAAAAGGAAGACAGCGCAGCTCTACTCAGAAAGCCAGGGTGGGCAGAGAGCTGGACGTGGACAGAATGTAAACTCCTTGAGAGCAGGGATTGTTGCATTCTTCGTGTTTCTCTCCTCCGGCCTACAGCAAGTGCTTTATAAATCCTTGTGGATGTCAGGAAGAGCTGGGTTTAAATCCTGCCCTAGATACTCACTAGCTGGCTGACCCTGGGAAAACCGCTACATTTCTCCTAGCCTCAGATTCCTCATTTTAAAAATTGTTGCCGTTGAGTCATTTTTTTTTCAATTGCATCCAGCTCTCAGCGACCCCATTTGGGGTTTTCTCAGCAAAGATACTGGAGTGGTTTGCCATTTCCTTCTCCAGCTCGTTTGTCAGATGAGGAAACGGAGGCAAACAGGGTGAAATGACTTGCCCAGGATCACACAGCTACTGAATGAAGCCACATTTGAGCTCAGGAAGATGAGTTTTCCTGACTTCAGGCCCAGCACTTCATCCGCTGTACCACCCGGCTGCCCCCATTTTAAAAACAGGGATGATAATAACAGCCCCTACCTCAACGGGTGCTCTGTAAGCATCGAATGAGACACAGAATGCAAAGCCTTAGGCAGACATCAAAGCCCCAGGCATTATTCCCTTTAGTGACCTTTGCTGAGGGTCCTTGTTTTCACAGGTACAGAGAGGTCATGGGATCTGAGCTCCAGAGATAGAAGTGAGCTCAGACGGCCTCTAGTCCAGCCTCTTCATTCTACAGATGAAGAAACTGAGGCACATAGAAGTACGGGCCTTGCTGGAGGTCAGCCAGGTAGGAAGGGACAGAACTGGGTTTGAACCCAGGTCCTCTGACTTCCATCCCCGGGCACCCTTCCATTGCCTGCTGTGCAGGACTGACCCAAACTGGACAGAGCAGACCTTTATGTCACCTCTCGCACTTGGAACGGCGAATTAAATCTAATTTCTGTCCTGACTGATACTGATGCCAGGAGCGCAGTCATTTTTGTTTGACCGGAACAATGATGACGCATTGCTATTGCTGCCTTTTTGAAATTATTATTATTATAAATTAGGATAATGATAATAATAATAATGGCATTTGTATTGCACTTAATGCTTGCAGAGCGTTTTACAAATGTCATCTTCTGTGATCTTCATGACAACCACAGGAGGAAGCTGAGGCCAATAGAGTGTAAGTGACTTGCCCAAGGTCACTGGACTAGTGAGAGTCTCAGGCCATACTGAACTCAGGTCTTCCTGACTCCGGGTCTATCTCTCTAACCACTGTACCACCTGGCTGGCAAGAAACCCGGCTGGGGGAGGGAGAGGGAATGGCTCTGTCCATCATCAGCAATCATTCCCGCAGTAGGTCAAGGTTTGCCCCATGCTCTCTATGTGCTGTCTCACTTGAGTCATACCGTAACCCCAGGAGGTTCCCCAGCTGTTCATATTGCCATTTTACAGATGAGAATACAGAGGCTGGTGGCTGTTAAAGTGACTTTCCCAGAGACACACAGACAGTAAATGGCTGAGGTAGGGCTAGACCTCAGATCTCCCCGACTTCAAGGCTCCTCCACATCCCAGGAGTCTCCTAAGATCTTGGGTAGTGGTTGTCAAAGGTGCAGCAAAATCAGATTTCCCAGTCTCAGTATCTAAAGCAACCAGAAAGTCAGAGACAGAGAAACTTTCTAACAATTATTCCCCTGCTCTGCTCCTTTCTGGGAGCCGGCAGCTAAGCCTACCAAACGATGGGTCTTCATTTAAAATAGCTCCCAGGAGGAACCGAGGACACAAGGACGGCGCTACATGGAGAAAGGAGCGCAGTGAACCCGCCTGGCCCTTCCTGGTCACTCTTGTTTCTCCCTGCTCTTACCAGAAGGCAGACCGACAGAAGTTCAGCGAGGAATTCAGCGAGAACGAACAGGACAAGCAGTTTCTTCAAGTGCAGGGCCAGATGCCAAAGGGGGACCGAGGGTCTGTGGAGGAGTAGGGTGTGGAGCCAGACAGAAACGAGAGTGCCCTTCCCAAGACTGGACCTGGGCAGTGAAAGAGACCAGTGCACTTTGCCCGGTGCACCGACGCCTCCAGCCCTGTCGTAGAGCTGCGTCTGAATTACTGGAGACAGAATGGGCAACGTGATTCTAAAAATGGCAGCCGCGCCGTCATAACCTCGGGACCTTGCCGGACAAGTTGATGTCTTCTCTCTTTTGAAACTTCTCTCTAAGTGTTTATAATTATTTGAAAGAAATCCTTCACTGTCCCGCTCATCTTTGCTCCACTCACCGAGTAAGTGTTAATTAGTGCTTGTTGATTTGACTCTACTGATCTATGGGTCGGGATGGACTCTAGGGTCTCCGCTCTGCTTGAACAATTTCCAGTTAAACAGAAATGCCTGGCCAACTTCAATCTAGGCTTCTAAGATGCATGATTTTCTGTAAGTGGGAATTTAGAGCTTTGGGAAAGTGTCAGGATAAAAAGATTCAAACTCCTGAATGGTCACTCCCTGTCTTTGACTCATCCTTGCTTGAAATACTAATCCCCTTCTGCTAAAAAAAACCCCAAAAAAACCAAAAAAAAAAAAAAAAACCAAACCAACAACAACCAAAGAAAAAAAAAACCAAACCCCAAAAAACCAGGGAAGCTTTATCCAGAGAGATATTGCCTTGTGCCTCCAAGCCCTAGGGAATCCCTCTGACTCTCTGAGATTGTGACATATGATTGCTGCTTTGATTTCACAATCTCTGCCTCTCCCTCTCCCCTCCCAAATTACCATATGTGTGTATCTATAGCTATAGATGCCTTTCTCTATGTACATATATATCATGCATATATATTCATAAATAAAGGCATTATTTATATATATATAATCCCTTTGTTTATGAATATTATAAAATACCATGATGTGCCTTGAGATCATTGGGGTTACCCTCAGGGTTTGCCAAACTGGACCTGGGAATCACCCTGGTTGGGAACATAAAACAGACATTTATTTTGGTCTAGAGTGACTTCAGTTGGTCTGACAGAATCTTGACTCATCTCTAATGTGGAGGAGCCCAGCAGGGTGGGGGCAGTGGCTGGTCTACACTGGGAGCTCAGATCCACTTATCTTGGGGTGGGTTTTGGGGATATGGCTTAAGCAAGGATGATAAGAAGCCTCTGAGATGGGCAAACCCCACAGTGTCCTTCTGCCCCAAGGTTTGGTCAGATGTAGGCTGCCTTCTTGGGATAAAGGACATCCAGGAAGACACAGCCATTCTTCTCTTGTGTTTGACCACTTCTCTCTTCAGTTCAGTCTCCTCCTCCTTACTTGTGTGATTCACCTTCCTGACAGACATACCCCCTCTTTCCTCTCCCCTTTCCAACCATCTACCTAAGCTTCCAGACTCTTAGATGGGAAGGAAACTTCTTTACTCTGCTTCAACACTTCTAGTAACCAAGTGGAAAACAATACCTGGGGACCTCTTTAGTGTCTCTCTTAAACTACTTAAACATTTCCCTGGATCTCTGGCCTCGTCCATGCAGGGAGTCCCTCCAATGAGGTGGGTTGTGACCCATCCATGCTTGTTCATCCCGAGTGACTGAAGTCCCTCCCATTAGTTTGTCAGTGGAGCCGATTTGGGTCCACCCAACATGCTGGGGACTTCCTTGTAATGTTGTGTTGTGTTTGTGGGGGTGTGGGGTGGGTAGGTAGGTGGGGATGGCAAATGTATCCCAGGAAAGCCCCCAGGAAAGCCTCTCTCTCTCCTTGAGTCATACTTTTCCATCCTTATACGCAGTGTCTAGGAGGACAGTGGGTACCTACATAAAGAAACCTAAAGGGAGGCATGTGAACAGGGAAACCTATGTGGCTCTGGTGTCAAGATGTCCTTGGTTTCTCTAGAGAATAGCCTGTACCACGTGTCACCTCCTGGGGAAAACCAGTTCTTGATCTGCTCCCTTTCTGTATCCACAGCTGTCCTGCTAGACAAAGACACTTCTTTGCTACTCTCAGGCCACTGAAGCAGAAACAAGTGCTTAGAGCACACAGTCACCCTTGGCAGGCTGCCGAGAAAGCACTGCACTCTTTCAGTGACAAGACATTTCCTCAAGCCAGAGAACTGCCAAGCTCCTCACATTTTCTATGGGGCTCTGAATCTCTCTCTCTCTCTCTCTCTCTCTCTGTCATCTTAGGGCCATGTGGTTTTTTCATCATCACTTCTTCAAATAGGAGAGTCTGTTTTATCCAATTACTTCTCAGGAAAGCCATATCTCTTCTCACAACAAAACAGATTCAAAGCTTATCATTCCCTGTCTGACTGTTTCTCCCCCTCAAACTATAGAGAATAGTGAAGGGCAACATAGGCCACATCCTGAGAGAGGTTTCCCCTCACTCAGGGCAAAATGGCACTAAAGGATGGCTACTTTTGTCCCACCAATCAGCTCCCAGCAAAGCAATGCTTGGTTCTGATCAGTGCAGCTCTCAGCAAAACAGCAGCAGATCCAGCCAGCCAACCTTGCTCAGTCCCTGCTGGCCTCTGTGAGCAGCTCCTCTCGTTGCTTCTTCTGTCTTCTGTCCATGACTCCTCCTCCTATGTTCAGCTTCTCCTCTCACTCTAGATTTCTCTTCTCACCTGCTAACCTTCCTCTTTCTTTTCTGGCTCCTAAGGCCTCAGGTCAGGGCTCATCTCTAACCTGATGTGAAACTCAGAAATTCCGCTTGTCCTTCAAGTCAATGCTGTACAGTCCTTATGTCATCTCCCCACAGTCCCCAAATGTTTATTTGATTTATAACTGCCCAGGTCTATCCTTCACACCTCTGAACACACCTCCTGCCTTCGAGCAGGTCCTCTCAGTGCATTCATTTGGGGAGCAGTTCTCTGTGCCTCTCCCTTTGACATTTCAGCTAAGAGGCTAGGTTTCTTCTCAAGCTGATTTTATCAATTTCCTTTATGAAGCTGTTGTTTTATGCCCCCTTACAGCAACCAAAATGTGTGCATAAAAAGGGGCAGTAAGGTAGTACCTTACATGTACACACATACCACATGCCTGTAAACACACATGCAAGCACATACATGCTCACACACATATGAACCTGAACAATTTGATGTTAATCAATGGATAAACATTTATTAAGCACCTACTATGTGCCAGGTGGTTTGTGAAGAGGGTGGGTGGTAGCCAGCATCCCATTGCTCAGATAACAAGACTGAGAATCCAAGAGCTAAAGTGATTTGCTCAAGGTCACGAGTTCAGCTTTAGGCTGTTGGGAAAGGGAAATTACATTTCGGTTTTCCAGACAGTTCAGTTTTGTTAAGTGAGAGAGCCTCTGTAAAGCACTTTGCCGCCTTAAAGCACTCTACAAATATCTGTCGTTTTTATTATCGAGAAGAGAGTGTGATCACGTTGGAGAGGGAGGCAGCCCCAGAGTCAGACAGACCTCTGACACCTACTGGCCGTGTGCCTCTGGCCACATCTCCTAAGCACTCAGTGCCCTATACAGCTCTCTGAGATGACAGATTGCAAGTGAAAGCAGGTGCCAATCTGCCTGGGTAGAGGGAGTTTCCACCCATGGAGTACCCCATACCAGAAGGTTCAAACACAGGACCAGAGGCTGGAGTACTGCCCACAACACTCCTGAGTCTGGCCAGGATCAGATTAAAATATAATTTGGAAATATGTAACCAAGTAAATAAAAATATGATAAAATAGAGATAACATTAGCTTCTAAAACTAAGCGAATGTGTGGTCACAGGGATCCTTACATACGGTTTCATGGCCCTGCTTCCATTCTATTTGAGTTTGAACTCACTGCCTGACACTGAGGAAATCAGGGGTCTCGTCTCCCCACCCCTCCCCAAAGGCTATTTTTATTAATAAATGGTCCTTCATTGCCTGAGAAAGTTGGGCAAGAGAAGAATTACTGAAATGATTACCTCACTAATACAAAAAGAATTACCTTTAGTATAAAAATAAAGATGTTGGAAAGCCCAACCATTAAAATTCAATAGAGTTGAAAACATTGCAAATTGCTGCTAAGCTCCAATGTGTCCACACTGGTGAAATGTTCTCCTCTTATGTAATTACCAAGTATGCTTTCTATCAAAGCCGCAAGAACAATAGAATCAAAACTGATCCAATTATGTGACAATAGATTGTGATTTTAGAAGTTGTAGAATTTCTTTAGGGAGCCTCTACCTTTCACGGGCCTTTGGCTATGATTTAATTCAGTTCTTCAAGCATAAATTAGGCCCCTACTATGTGCCAGGCACTGTGTTAGGAGCTGAGTGTGCAAAGGTGGAAACGAAATGGTCTCTGCCCTCCAGGAGTTTCCTTTCTGCTGGAAAATTGTACATATATGTGTGTGGGAGGATATTCACATAAGCAGATGCCAGGTACCTTGAGGAAGGAGAGGGCACTAATAATTAGGGAGATCACCAAAGGCTTCCTGTGGAATATGGCATCTGAGCTGACCCTTGAAGGAGAAGTGAGGAGAGAGTGCATTCAACACTGCTTGTGCAAAGGTATGGAGGTGGGAGATAGAATCTTGAGTTGGGAGAAGAATCACAGGTTAGTTTGGCTGTAAAAAGAGGAACAGGCTAAGCCCAGGAGGGGGCTGGAATGAGACTGTGAAGGGCTTTAGACTCTGGACTGAGGACTTTGCATTTTATCTTAGTGATAATGGAGAAGCACTGAAGGCTTTGAGTGGGGAGAGGGTGTTTCAAGGACCCCAGACCTGTGTTTTAGGAACATGATTTTGCCAGCTGTGTGGAGAATAGACTGGAGAGGGAAAAGCCTGGAGAGAGAGAGGCCATTCCAGGTGAGAGAGGCTGAGGACCTGGTGCCAAGGGGTGATCGAGGGAGTGGAGAGGAGGAGAAGGATGTGAGGGGTCTGGGGAGGAGAGCAGAGTGGGTGGGGAGAGCCCGGGATGACTCCAAGGCTGGGAACGTGGACAAGTTGGAAGGTGGCAGTGCCTTCCGCTGGACAAGGAAGTTCACAAGAGGGTTAGTTTCAGGACAATAACACCCAGTTCTGCTGTGGACAGGTTGGGTTTGAGGTGCTCAGGGAGTGTGCAGTTCAAGGTGCCCAATCTTGGTTGATGCCATGGGCCCAGAGTGTGGAAGAGCTGGGCAGCTGGAGATGGAGCGCCTGAAGCCATCTGTGTAGAGGTGGTGACTGAGTGTCTGGGAGCTGATGAGATCCCCACATGAGATGGCATAAAGAGAGCAGAGGTAGAGGCCTTGAGACAGCAGTCAGGACAGCGCCTGGAGAGATGCTGGGCTTAAGAGGCTGACCGTACGTGGGCAACGCCCCGACAACGGAGGCTGAGGTGTCTGAATGGTGGGAGGAGAAGCAGGATAGAGCAGCCAGGGAGAAAGAGAACATGTCAGAGTGATGCACAGAAACCCAGAATGAGTCGGGGACCAAAGGTCAGTAAACTCAACCGAACCGTGTTTGTGACCACCTCTAAAAATCACCCCAAATACCTTAGAATATAAACTGGATGGGCAGAAGGAAAGGGCAGACTTCCCTGTGGTGGAGCTAACAGGCCATCACTTCATCTTGGGGTCCAGTTTGGAACGTGCATCTATCCAGGGCAGTCTCAGAGTCAAGGACGATGGTCAGCCTGGTGTCCTACATTCAATCCTTCTCCTTTATTTCATGTGGTTCTTGGTGTGGGTCTTTCCTTCGCTGGTGAAGATCCCCTTCAATCAGTCACACCTATCAAGCACCTACTATGGACCAGGCAGGCACTGCGCTCCGCACTAGAGACACGAAGACAAAAGTGGAGAAAGGCCCTGCCCTCAAGGAGCTTCCTTTCTTTCAGGGGAGGCAACATGCCCATATAGAAGTACATACCAACATATACAAAGGAAATCCAAGGTAAAGGGTGCGGGTGGCATCAGCAGCTGGGGGGAAGGGGGCAGGGAGCAGGTGGTACTTGAGCAAAGGCTGGAAGGAAAAAGGGATTGTAAGAGGCAGAGGAGAGGTGGGTGCACCCCAGGCACGGGACGACCAGGGCAAAGCTACAGAGGCCGGAGACAGAGGGCTACGCTGGAGGAACAGGGATAACACCAGTGTGGGAAGGGGAGCACAGAAAGGCAAGCAGGCTGTCCGCGCCGGCGCCACCAGGCATCCAAGCAGGCTTCTCTGGAAGGGGCTTCATTCAAGGGATCAGTGAGCGACGGTCCTGCATTCTGGGAGGTGATGAGAAATGAAGAAATGTACAACAGCCTTCAGCTTCGTGCTGAGTCATTTCCTTCAAAAATTTCCAATGCAAATGTGGAACTAGCGTAATTCAAAAATTGCTAGGGAATCGAATACTGAAAGTCAGAACTTCCAGGTTATCTTAGCACAGAGTTCTGTGTTTCACTTCCCTGGAGACCATCTTTAATCACAGGGTTGGGGTGGGGGTGGGTTTTTTTTTTTTTTTTTGCTAAAAGGGAGAGAAAGCCAAAAAATTGAAAGGGAAAAAGGGAAAAATTCCATCCCTGAAATCACATGGACTCTTTGAGACATTTCAGTCAATCCATATTCTGAAGCTTTTAATTAGCAGCTGCACGAGGCACGTTGCTGAGGCCCGGCAATCCAAACCCCTTCAGAACACTCTGCCACACGTGTGCAAAATTTGCTTCGTTAACTCATCCTTTCTTTCCCCCTTTTTTTGAAAAAGAAATGTACTTTAGGATGAGTTAATAGCAGGAAAGAGACATCAGAAGGTGCCTCTCAGGGGCAACCTCCAGTCACGTCGCCAGAAACGTGGTAGAATCGAGGCGAGAAGACCCTCACTCTGTCGGGGGGTCTCGGGGAGTGTTTCTGTAGCACGACCAAACCCCACAACACGCCCGGAAGGGAGGGGTTGCTTTTATCCTAGTTGAGGAAAGAGGGATAAACCTGAGGAAACTATCCCTGTTTTACATATAAAATATCTATCTGAAAACATAAATAATGTTGTCCGTCCTTCATTTCAATGATGACCACCGACGCCACAGGGGATGTCCGGAGCGTACATGGACTGTATGGAAGTGAGGCAGAGCTGCGCAAAGCGGTTGGTCTCACTCTCCCCTCCAGAGTCAGTGGTGTCCAGGGGAGACAAGTCAGGAAGACTGGTGATGACCCGGGATGACATGGACGGCCCTGGCGTCTGGGGCGTCTGACCGAGCTGTAGACGCTCCGCAACGCCCGCTCAAGCCCGCTCCATGGTCACTGAAACAAATTGCTCTCACCCGCCCATTCCTGGAGGACACATCTTCACATGCTTAGGTGGACACCCCCTAACTCCCCAGTGGGTTCCAGACCTGTTGGTTCCCTCCCATCCCCCTGGTTCAGCCTGGCTGTCAAAACTGTTTCACTTGGGCGTGCTTCTGCGCGTGCTGTAGCTTCTCGGAGCCACAGGGGAGAGCCGGGTGAATCAGGTGGATACCAGAGGCGGATGAGCACCCTAGAAAGGGCTCAGTAGCCTCGCACCAGAGAGGTCAGTCCTCTCAGAACACCTCAACAGCAAATAAAAAATATTATATAATACACATAATATAATACATAATAAATGTATAACATATAATATTTTCATATTCACATTATATAATATCATACATTAATTATACATAATTTAACATATTATTATATCTAATACAACACTTAATATATAACAGAATACATAATAACATATGATAGAATACATAATAATGTATTCTATTATATAAATAATACAAAATACATAATAAATCTTGTACATATATAAAATAGCCATATTTTATAGATGAGGCAGACAGATAGATGAGGGTTGCCTTGCTGGTAAGTGTCTGAGGTAGGATTTGAACTCACTTCCTTACTCCAGACCCAGAGCTGTAATCACTATATTGCCCAGCATGCCCGGGGGATAAATGACATAGTTACACCTCCCTGGACTCGAAGGACGGTGATAACGGCTCCTGGTTCCGCAGGACTCTTGGGCTTACAAACCACGTCCTTCCTACTCATTCTGGAGGGAAGCAGGGCCACTATTATTAGCCCCATTTTTACAGATGAGAGACCTGAGGGTCATTGATGGGAAGAATTTGGAAGATACCTGCCTCTGAATCCTTTCCGTCATGTCTGACTCTTCAAGACCCCATTTGGGGTTTTCAAAAATCCTGGAATGGTTTTCCATTTCCTTCTCCAGCTATTTTACAGATGAGGAAACTGAGGCTCGGAGAGCTGTAGGCATCAAAGGTGGAGCTTGAACCAAAGTCTTCCTGACTCCAAGGGCGGCCTGATGATTAATGAGGCAGTGCAGTGTAGTGCATAGAAAGCTGGTTTTGGAGTCAGGATAACCTGGGTGTGACATTTCCTGGCTGTATGACCCTGGGCAAGTCACTTTCCCTCTTTGGACCACAGACAACTCTCTCAGACTGGAATTGCAGAGCAGGTGCTCACCTGCACAGGTAGAGGAGATATCTCATCAGGTTCTTGGAATATACCTGGCAACTTCCAGGGAGAGTGAATAGACCAAAACTGCTTGAGCGATAGGTTCACGTAGAAGTTTCCTGACTGATAGGGTTGGAGAGGCAGGTTGGGGCCATATCATGGAGGACCTTGAATGGACTGCGACGTATTGTGAGCAGGACGGTGCAGGGGGAAGAGCGCTACACCTGGGGTCACCTAGGACCAGTTCAAATCCTGACTCCACCATTCGCTTCCCATGTGACCTCGGGCAGGTCCCTCTCCCTCTCTGGGCCTCAGTTTCTTCATCTGTAAAATAGAAGGGTTGTGTTACACCATGTCTACAGTTCCTTTCGGCCCTGTGCCTCGGGCCTGTTGGTCCTAGGATTTGGTGCTCCATGAAATCGGGAGCCATTGGAGGACTTTAACCGGGAATGATGAAAATTCATCTGTCGGCAACGTGTAAGATGAATTGGAGAGAAGAGAAAGTGGAGGCAGAGAGAGCTGAAGAGGCTCTTAGAGCAGGCAAGAGCCCTCAGGGACGAGAGCAAAGTAAATACACTCAGGTGCGCTCCCGCAAAGGCAGCCGGTGCAGCCAGACAAGGAGCCCAGATGTGAGAGGTGATCCATCCCTCAGGCAGCCCAGCTGAGGCATCTTCTCTTCAGCCTCCGCCTCCTTGGGAAGTCGCGATGCCAGGCTAACGACAGCAGGGTCTGCTAATGCAGCAGGGGCAAAGGCGCCCGAGCCTGGTGACCTGAGCTAGTCTTTTGTCTCAGCCAAGCTAAGACAGGCCTCAGTTTCCCCGGCAGAAGCTCCAGAAAGGTGCCCTGGAGCATGGATTCTTGACTTCAGCAGCCTGGCATCCCACTCATAACTCAGCCATTGGGGGAGTTTGTACCCTCTCCTTGGATTCCCCCGCCCCAGCTAGAATGCTTAGGTCTTCTATTTCCTTCCTTCCTCCTAGTCCTGCCCGGCCCATGCTTGCTTTGTCTTTGTGCGCCTAGACCGGGGCTCCATCTTTGTCATCCGTCCGCGGGTACCAGGAAGAAACCAGAGCAGAGGTCCAAGACGTCCAGCTGCTGGGGGAAGGAGCCACAGCGGGACACTGGTCCCCAGTGATGCTAACAAAGCTCAGGTTTGTCAGAGTGTCCCTCTGAAGCCACTCTCCGCTTACCGGAATGCTGCTGCTGGAAGAAGGCAGCTTCCTCTCTCAGGAATTGTGGCCATAAGAAAGGCTGGATGGATGCAGGAGGGTCAGAGAGAGCATAGCCCGGGCTGAGTTCATAAGAGAGAAAACCGGAACCCTGGAGACTACCTCCTAAACCACTCATTTTTTTTTAAGGAAGTTGGGGTTAGGTGACTTGCCCAGGGTCACACAGCTAGTAAGTGACAAGTGTTTGGTCTAAGGCCAGATTTGAGCTCAGGTCCTCCTGACTCCAGGGCCGGTGCTCTATCCACTGCGCCACCTAGCCGCCCCAACTCCTCAGTTTACAATGAGCAGTTGGGGCAGGGAGTGGTCACGCGACTCGCCCTAATTCACGAGTGGGAAATACCGGAACGGGGAGGCAAGCCCAAGTGGCCAGTGCCAGCCCCAGCGTGTTGTAGGCTAACACACGGCCACCGGGCGCAAAGATGAGTCCGTGGTTGTAAGCCGGGGGGACTGACGGCGCCCCTGACTGAAGAAGGGGCGCTGAGTGCTGGGCAGGTAGAAGCATGGATGCAGAGCTGGAGAAGATGGTGGAGTCCGTGAAGCCCACGCTTCTGCCATCTTGACCTTCTCTTTTGGGCAGTCTTTCTCCCTGCCCCCCAGCCCCCAAGAGCCCCCGAAGGCTCATCTCTGGCTCAGCAGAGTGCCTCGCTTTGCTTGGCTGAATACCATGATGCTCCTTCCACTCCCTGAGTCCACTGATAAATCTGTGATCCCCTCAGCGTGGGTGGTCCTTCCGCCAGATAGCGACCCCTCCGCACCTGCCCACCCTGGCCTAGTCCTTCCGTAGGGCCTTCGGCTCGATCTCAGCCCACCCAGGCCCTGCTGCGGTGCAGGCGGTCCCTGCTCACTCTTGTTCCATCTTCTTTTCTAGGCACCAATTCGCCTTGCGTGTGTGGGTGTGCACGCTCACCCCTCCACGCGCACACGCCTCTCTGGCCACTCCTCTGCCACTTCACTTGCACAATTCGCCCTTATACCCCTCATCCCTCTCTCACTGGCCCCTTGCTGCTCTCACAACCCGAAGCTCTACATCTCACAGCTCTTCAGCAGCCCCAGGAGAATATTGATGCCAACACAAACCTGAGTTTCAGGGAGGAGCTTGGCATTCCTGAAAGCTCTAAACAGTTTCTCAAAGACCCTCCAACCTCCTCTCTTCCTATTTAATTCAAGGACAAACTCATTCTCCAGCCAATGTCTGTCCAAGATCTGTAGACTGATGGGCTAACACATCTTGTCCATCCAACAGCACATGCTAGTCTGGACAATCAATCAAAAACATTTATTAAGCACCTACTATATGCCAGGCCCTGGAATAGCCATGCTTCATCCATTTGGCTTTTCCTGTGTGGATAGTTAGGCTGCACCCTTTGGAGTTGTGAATATTTTTTTAAAGGTGACTCCAAAATGCCAATAATTTATGACCCCTCTGGCTACTTTCCCACATCTGCAAGACATTTGAGGAGCATCTTCACGCATGGAGGGCACCCTTGATAAAGACAGCAAGGAGAAGAGGCAGACTTTTAAGAATCATGTAGCAGACCACATCCTGACATTCACATTTCAATTCTGAAAGGCATAGATATTAAACATGCTTCTTGCACTTACTGGTTTGGACTCTACAAAAGGATTCTGCAGAGCACTTTCCTTCAGTAAGACATTTCTTGTGTATGTCAGAACCAGACAGGATTCTGTGGAAGATGCAACAGCAGAGAGAACCCAGTGCGTTGGGTCTCTGACCATCAATATGGAGCAAAGACTAAGAGGGAGATGTGTGCTGCCCAATGGGCTTGCCACTGTGCAGGGAAGTCCAGAGTGAAAGAGGGGTTCCCTGGACAAGCTGAGGCTCCCCAGGCTGCTCCTGCTCGCAGATATCACAGTTCTGACAGCCTGGAGCCTGGGAACTCTAGAGGCTTCAAGGAGACCCATCATAACCTTTTAAATTAAATCCTAAGTGTTGATTCAGGGACAAAACAAAGGATTCCAGCCCTGTCAATAGGAGTGGCCCAGCAGCCCTGCCCACAGACCAGGGGCGGTTCCTTGAGGATCCCCACTGATGCAGAGGCCACATTTTGGAAAGTAGCAGAACTTTAGGATTCCAAACTGGTTTTTCTTCCTAAACTGCTTCCAAGCTAAGGGGGTTGGTGAGCTCCCTGGAGATAGTTAACCGCCTTCTCTCCAAAGTCCTCCACAGGATCTGGAGCTGATAGCGAGCCCTGGGGAAGAGTGAATCCTAGGAGGGAGGGGGTCCTCCCATGGGTGGGTGGAGATCTCTGTCAGAGCTTCTCAGGGCTTGGCAGAGTGAGACAGGGCTAGTCCAAAGAAAGTCTGGTGGGAAATTTTCCTGGCGACTCATGAATCATTGGAAACGAGTGAGCCAACCACACGTCGCTCACCCAGGACAGGCTGGAACATCTCAAAGCTCAGAATGGAGAGGTTGTCGGGAGGCTGGCGGTGGGCAAAACCAGTGTCCCTCGTCCCCGCTGTGTATTGAGGTGAGCGAGGAGTCAGGAAGGCTGGCGTCCAAATCCTGCTTCGGACACTTACAAGTCATGTGACCTGGGCCGGCCCAACTCCTGAGCCTCCGTTTTCTCATCTGTAAAATGGGGAGAGTGGGTTGATGCAAGGAACAGGCGAGTTAGAGCCTGTAGGGTGCTTTGCAGTATTGAAGGCACAAGGGCCAGGAGTTAGGTCTGCCTCCACCAGCACTGGTGGGTGGAGAGTGAAGGAGAATGGGCACAGGGAGGACTCTGAAAGAGATGAAGGGGGCGGTGCTGCTCAGCGCACTTCCGCCCGGCCTCCCCTCCAGCTGACTCCCTGCAGCGCTGGCCTCTCCCGCTCCGTCATTCAGCGTCTCACTGCTTTATTTATTCTGATGATGCCGATTCTGGGTAAGCTTCAAGATGCCCTCGTGACCTCTGCAGACAGAAGGCCACCTCGGGGCTGGCGGGGTTCTCGGAGGCAGCGCGCAGTGCGGGAGGCAGAGTCAGGAAGACCTGTTTGCCTTCTTAGGTACCTCTAGAGAGGTGGTCCTGGGCAAGTCACTCCGCCATTCATGGACTCAGTTTCCTCACCTGCAAAGTGAGTATAGTGACAGCACCTACTTTTCAGGGCTGTTGGGAGGATCAGATGAGAAAACTCGCGGAAAGAGGTTTGCAGAACCCCAAAGCACCCATAAACGCAGGCTGTTACCGTCGGTCTTATTTGCAAACCGAGCGCAGGGCCAGGCACACAGCGGCTGTTCAGTCCTGCAGCCCGTCTGATTCTCCATGACCCCGCACGCCGGGCCCTTCCGCCTTTACCAAGGCTGTTTATAAGGCACATAGCAGGCGCTTTATAAATGCTTTTTGATTGAATGAATGTGCGAAGTGGATAGAAACCTGGGCTTGGGGTGAGGGAGACCTGGGTTCTGGAAGATCCTCCCCAGCCCTGGGACCCCGGCGGAGCTCTCGGTCTCTCTTAAACTCAGTTTTCTCACTTTAAAATGGGAGGAAGAAAGGCACAACCCGACAGTCATCATTAGGCTCAGATGGGGTCCCGGATGTAAAGTGATGGAGAAATGTGAACCATTGCGATCACTCAGAATCGTCCGGTTTAGGGCCGCCAACTCGGACTGCTTCATTTGACAAAGGAGGCCCGGGGAGCTGAGAAGTGGCAGAGCCGGAACTCCGACCCCAAAGGAGACAATGTTTGCGAAGCACTTGGTCTAGTACCCGGCACATAGTAGGCGCTATATAAAAATCTTAGTTGTTAGCATTTATTATTAACAGTGATGATAGCTAACATCTGTGTAGCGCCTACTACTACTGCTGCAACTGATAACCCCGAGCCTTTGCTTCCAAATAAAATGACACGAATTTGTAAAGCTCTTGGCATGGTGCCTGGCACATAGTAGGTCAGCATTAAAGGTGCTCATTTTCCCTGTCCCCTTGTGAGGGGGGGCGGGCTGAGCCAACAAAGCAGTAGCAGTGGCCTCCTTCCTGCCCAGAGCTCCGTAGAGGCAGCCTGAGCTGGTGGCGCTGGCCTCCTGGCCGAGGCTTGAGGAGTCTCCAGAAGTTTTTCACCTTTCCCACCCACAGGATTATGCAAGCTTTACCTCACAGCTCTTTCGGAATCAGAAGTGTTCCAAAAGAGGGACCGAGGGAGCGACTGACTGAAGAATAGTAGCTCCTCTTTTCTTCATGGCTTGGGGCACAATTCCGAAAACAGGCAGTCAGCTGAGGAGGACAGCGGCATTAAAGTTGACAAGTGTGCAGACCCAAGGGGCTGGTCACAAAGCCGTCCCCTACTGAATTCAGTTCTATGTTTGTAACATGGAACAGGACATAAGAAAATCAGGGGACATAGGAGTAGTGGTCAGGGTGGGGGGGGGTGGCAAAATCCTTCCTCAAAGTCACTGGATCTACCTTTATAACCTTATAGCAACTGGGCGCATCTCAACAATTTATACATGAGTCTCCGTGGTCAAACTCTCCTAGATTTAAGGGATGTTGTGGGTGTGTATCTACTCAAAATCAAAGTTCATGAGCCCCCACTGATGTATTTACTTTTGACCAGTCAGACAGAGGATACAATCAATTCAAAACAAAGGCATTTAATGAACCCTTGCAGTAAGAAATGTAAGCATTTTCTCTGTAAACCTGGGATATACTCTCCCACAAATACATACGCCATGATGGGGAAGAGTAGACACACTTGTGGGGTATGTGTAGAGAGGCATACACATAGGGAACGCACATGTCCAGGGCATATGCATGTTGGGGAGAGTCATGCCTGCAAGGCCACTGATGCCTTCTGGGGACATCCTTGCATTGTTCCTGCCAGACTTACTTCCGACCCGTCTTCCATGACATGAAATCTCGGCTGTGTGTGTGTGATCACTGTTGGGCACATAGGTGTAGTTGGACGTGAGAGCACAGAGTGGTGTCCCCACCAGTTGCTGCTACAGACCCACACAGCCGCTGCTCATCCCATGACTTTGTTTGCAAGGTTGCAAGACTTCTCCAGGCTTCATCTGGGGCCCTCAGTTGAGATGCCACCTCTTCCTGAAGAGAGAGAGAATGAACCTAGAGGCTTAAGGCACAAGTCTTTTAGAAAGCCAGAACCTTGAGCAGCTAGGTGGCACAGTGGATGGAGCACTGGCCCTAGAGTCAAGAGGACCTGAGTTCAAATCCAGCCTCAGATACTTACTAGCTGTGTGACCCTGGGCAAGTCACTTGACTTTGATCACCTCTTTAAAAACAAAAGGCAGAGCTTTCACACACCCAGGAGCTGGACTGGCAGAAAGCTCTTTGTGGTTAAGTCTGTCAGTTCTCAGAGCTTTGGCTGTAACAGACATTTCTACAGAGGGAGATTCCTCACCCCACAGGACAGTCCAAATGCCCACTTCCTGCTTACCAAGGCCAGACAGCCCCTCTCAAGTCTCTGAACTTAGCGCTTCCTTATCACTCTGGCCTTCAAGTCCAATAGCTAAATGCACCCATTCATCCTCATTTTCCGAGGCTGCTCTTCTGAGGACCCACAGGACTGTCGGGACCTCAGGCTCTCCAGTTTTTTCAGCCTCAAATTCTCCTGGGCAGATGAATGAAGAGGGAAAAGACAAAGGCTAGATGCCTCAAATGGAGGTGCTCCAGGTGCCACACCCCCCCCCCCCATTTAATCGTGGCTGTTCTTGGCTTCAATTCCCTGTCTTTATTAGGTGTACATGCCCAGCTTCAAATCTCACTCAGTCCGCCTCACATCTTGCTCATCTACAAATTAAGGTGAAAGATAAGGCCCCTCAAAATGCACGGGGCCTAAGGGGCTGCACCCAGCCCAGCAATGGAGTGTCTGTCTGTCTGTCTGGCAGCCTTGAATAGCCACACCCTCCTTTCTGATATCTGAGAGACTACAGTATTGGCCTCAGCATTAATTAATGGACTGGACATGGTCAGCCTTTTCCATGAAAGAAATAGGAGAGCATTTCAGAAACACTCTGTTCCTTGACAGTGTCAAGGAAGGCAGCCAGGTGGTATAATGGATAAAGAAGAGAAATCAGATAGAGAAATTAAGTGGATTTGGAGCCAGCAAGATCTGAGTTTGAATCAAGCCTGAGACATTTACTTGCTGTGTGTCAGTGGGCAAGTCACTTTACTTTTCTCATCCTCAGTTTCCTCATCTGTAAAAGGGAGATAAAAACGGCACCTACCTGACAGGGTTGTGGTGAAGATCAAATGAAATAACATGTGTAAAGCCCTTTGCAAACCTGAAAAGCCTTTAGAAATGTGAGCTATTTTTATTATTAATAGTAGTAGTAGAAACGAATGTGCTGCCTTCACGATAGCTGATCTATGATTTCATTCATGGGTGATTCACCCCCTAGAGACAAAGTAAACTCCAGTTGTGCTGCGATGCTTGTTTCAACACCAAGCTGGTTTGGTCCCCAGGGCAATCCCCCCTCCCACCCACTGTTGCCACCATACTGGGTTGCAATGGCTGGTCAATAGTCAATAGCCAATAAGCATTTATTAAGTACCTACTGTGAGCCAGGCACTGTGCTTGAGAACTTAATTTGTTGGAGCAGAATGTCACTCAATGAGGTCAAGGTCAAGGCTCTTGTGGCACTATTTGGCTTATCACAGAAAGGACTCCTCCCACCCCCTTTGCTTCTACCAATATTCAGCCCCATGGTCACAGACCAATTTCTAACTCCAAGCAGGCCAGATTACAAATGAGAAGATCCTGTCTGGATGCACTTTGGTGGAGAAAATACCCTGCCCGTGTCTCAGGGGATGTTTAGGCCATGGCAGGTCCCACCTCTAAGAAGGAGGCGCGGCATCAGGGATGGTGCAGGAGTGCTACGAGTCGTGTAATCGAGAAAGGTTTTTAGAGAAAAGACTGAAGACGCCCTTCGCGCTGTCCACTGGCTGTCTCATTGGTGACTCCCAAGTGTCCAGTCTTCCAGGAAGATCATGCAGCGTGGTGGGTCCTCACCAGCTCTCCACTCTGGCATCTGGGACTTTTAATGATCTCTCTCCATCGCAGCCTTTGCCAGACCTTCAAGGATTCACAAAAGAAATGAAAAGCAACCTTTTAAAGGCCCATTTATGACATATCCTTGGAAGTAATTAGCAAATTCTGATCTTCACAGCAAACTGCAAATATCCACACAATGATTAAACTTAATATCTCCTAACTGTGGGTTTTCTATGAGCTCCTCAAAACTCAAGGCTACTTGGGGGGCTGTGCACAATGGAAGCTGCTCCATGATGTAGCTGGGGTATTATTTATTTATTCAGTTCATTGCAAATGCTTCCTGTCTAGACAGATTGGATCACAGAGGCAAGTGTAGCATGGAGGAAGGAGGACTGGGTCCAGGGAATAAGGATGTTCTGACCCAGTCCTCTCAGGGCCACGTCCACTGCGTGCCCCCCTGGGCTTCCGGCTCAGTTCCTGGGTAGTACTGGTCTCACCAAGTTCATGTCTAGATATGCCCAGACCTCTGAGCGAGTCCTTCTGCTGTGCTGGAGTCCCAAAGGTCACACTTTGCTTTTGGGGGCAATGGTGCCATTGCTGGCTGTCAAATCTAGCCTGGATCTGGATTCCCAGATTCCAGGGTTGAAGGTTCCACACCCTTCACCTGGCTTGGAGAAGAATGAACCCCAAGACTGCCCCCAAAGCCCATTTCTATTATAAGGCCTCAGAGGAGAGAGAAGACCCCCAGGCTGCCCCCTCTGACCACGTAGCCTCTCATTGGATGCCGCAAGCACCTCCAACTGAGGCATAGAGAGGAAAAGAAACGGCTAAGGCTGACTCAGGCTTTTGGAAGATGTCAATGGTCGTGGCTACCCAGCCATCTGCTAAACACTCCTCCTGACCACGTGGTTACTGACCTGGACCAGCTGCAGAATGTCCACACGTGCGCCACGGTGTCTCTTCACATATCGTCATGCTACTCTGGAAGCGGGCTTTGGGGTTCGGTCATGGGATTTGCACATGCACCAGACCCAGAAACAACATGTACAAAGATACATAAACATAAAATATATACAGCTGGAGTGAGGAAGCCGCAGCTGACGTGAGCCTCAGTGGTCAGTGCAGCCACCGCCAGAGGTCTCCTCTCCCCCCAGGCAGGTGGGAGCACGTGAGCACATGGTTCTGTTGTTTCTTCTGCCCCTGAAGCACCCGTTCTCTCTTGCCTTAGGTGAGGGAGTAGCAGAGACGGAGCAGGTTGGACTTTGACCTCCTGGGCCTTGAAAGGTTGGGAGGGTGAGCCTCCAGAAGCCCACGGATGGAGTCCGTGCCAGAGTTTTCCACCAGTGGAGCTCTGAGAAGTGGCGGGGGACCCAGAAAGCTAGTACTGGAGATGCCATTTATTGGAGTGACCTCACCCGTCTGCTATGCCGGGTTTGGACGCGCGCTTTGTGAGTGATGCTGCTTTGCAAACAGTTTGAGAGTGAGCCTGTTTTCTCCAGGTAGTGCAGGAGAGAGCGCTCCCCCAGCTCAGAGCTTCCGTTTTTGCTCTGTCTTCTCGGTAAATATCCTTCTGTAAAGGCCGATAGAAGTTAATGGGTTAAATGATGCCATCACTGTGTTAATCGATGATATTAGGGAGATACGAATTGGTACTGGTGGGCGACATTAGAGAGTACACACCGGATGGAAAGATACTCCCAACTCTCTCAAGGTGCTCTTAGAACCCTGAGCGGGGATGACGTGCTTGGGACCCCCAACCTGTTAGTGAGCACTGGAGTAGGGATAAGGAGCCTCTGAGCTTGCAGGGCCATGTGCAGGCACAGAACCACCGAAATGCTGCCATTGCACGGTGACCTGCTAATGCTTAAACATCTCGGACGATCTTCTGCATTCCTGGTAGGGATGGGGTGAGATTCCTCCCTTGACGTTCCTCTTGGGTCTCCCCTTGTTTATTAGGCCAGTCAGGGGGTAAAAGGTAACGCGGGCCCATTAGCATTTTCCTGATGCTCTTGCTTCAGGCTCCTGCTCAAAGATGGAAGGTGGCAGGCATGAGGTGTTGATGATGCCTCCTGAGGTTTAGGACAAGCGTGTCACTGGTAGCTCCAGCTAAGCCCGTCTGTTCTTCAGCTAAGCTTTCCTCAATGGTTCCTGATGGCAAATTTCTTGGCGTGGAAGACGTGTTTGTCTTCACGAACATTGCTTCCGTGTTTGGGCTCAGTCGATGCCACTTTGATTGTTGGTGAAACTATTTTCTGGTTTCCTCATACATGCACACGGCACACGGGCAGATAGGCAGAAAATCGCATTGCTAGTTTTGAAATGTTCGGAAAACTGTGAGCTATGAATGTGGCTGTCAGCAGCTCAGCATGATCCCTCCTTTCTTTTGTCCCAGCCTCACATCAATCAATGAATCATCCCTCTCTCTAGAGCCTTTCCACCACTCAACGCTCCCTCTCTGGCGTTTCTCCCTGTCATTTCCTGTTATCACCTCCTTCCAAGTGCCATCACTATGACACTTCATTCTCCTTCTCTTTTTGATGCTGGTCTTTCTTTGGCCGTCTTTTCTTCCTATAACTGCATCCCCGGGCTGGCCTTAAGCAACCTCCTAGAACAGGCTGTGAGGGCTCGCCTCTTCTATTTTCCATCACCATCCCACAAAGCCAACCATCCTACATCCTCTTCCTGTAGGCCTGGCTCTCGGCCAAATGTTATGTGCTTCATACAAGAGTGGGAGGGCTATTCTGCCGTCAGCATCAAGGAGCAGGGCTAATCAGGTGATTACAACTTGTTTTACACCCTCTGGGTTTTTGGCCTTGCCTATGAACCTGATGTTTGCCCTTCAGTCCCAGCAATCTTATTTTGTTTAGAACAAGGGACAAATGCCTGACTCATTCTTTAGAATTTAAGCCCCATGAGGGCAGGGGTTATTTTACTATTGTCTTTGCATCATCAGTGTTTAGAATAGTGATTGGCACATAGTAGGGGCTTAGTAATTTTCTTTTTATTATCTTCACTAATTTAGTTAAATTCAACAAACCTTTTCAAGCATTGCTATGTGTGATGCCCTGTGATAAGCTCATGGTTTTTCCTGTCTTTGAGATCAGTTAATCTCTTATTAGAATATTGTACCTTGCTTTGGGTTCTACACAGGCTATAAGATGTGGAATTAGAAGGAGCCTTAAAGACCAGCTATCCCAACAGACTCATTTTATAAGATGAGGGAATGAGGCCCAGAGGTATTAGATGACTTCCCCAAAGTCACCCAGGCATAAAGCAGGAGAACTGAATTTGAACTCAGATCTAATGTGGGTGCTCTTTCTGCTCCATGGCAATGTCTTCTTTTGAAAGGATGGAGAGATATGGGAGAAGATGGGGTGGGGAGAAGCAAAAGAAAAGGCTAGAAAACAGCCCTCAGAAGGAAAAACAGGGAGTTTGAATTTGGAACAAAGGAATGCAGAGGGGGGTCACCCAGGGAGCCCTCAGTGGTGGTTGAAAGGTTATTATGTGGAGCCCTGGAGCTATCACTCTCTGCCACTAGCAATAAGAGCCTGAGGACAGACACTTGAGAAAAGAGATGAAATTTAAAGAAGAATTTAAAACTGATTAGACAGAGCTGCTTTATCCTTTCTAAATTTCTTTTTTTTGTAGATTTTTATTCATTTTAAACTTACCTACAAAACAAGAGGAAAAAAAAGAACATTTCCATGTACCCAACAGAACATGAGAGGATTCAATATAAAACAATAAACTTCCCTTTCAAGAAAACCTATGTAATAAATACTACGCACTGTTTTTAAAGCTGCCCAGATTTTCTTTGCTTCCTTCTAGGTTTTCTCTTGTTCTCTACTGTGTGCTTTTTACTTTATTTTTTCCCCTCCCTCCCTCCATTCTCCACCCTAAAGAAGGCTACAATTAAATTCTGATATATCTATGTACATACACACACACACACACACACACACACACACACATATATATATGTATATACACACATACATACTCATATACATATGTGTAAGACCATACTATGTTTATTTCTACCTGTCATCTCTTTCTCTGGAGGTGGACAGCATCTTCCTTCATTAGTCCAAATCTTTCCATGTTTTTCCAAATCAAACAGTTCATCATTTCCTATACCAGAGCAGTATTTAAACATAATCACATCCTGCAAGATTGTTTATGAAAGTTTCCTCCCAATTTTCTGCATTCCTCGGCTACATTGGTTTTATTTATACATGAAAATTTTAATTTAAAATAATCAAAATTATCCATTTTATACTTCAGCAATACTGTTACCTCATAATATAGTTTAAGGTCTGATACTGCTGAATCGCCTTCCTTTACATCTTTTTTCCCCTGGTTTCTTTGAAATTCTGACCCTTTGTTCTTCCAAATGAACTTTGTATTATTTTTCTAACTCTAATTGATTTTCCAAAGATTTTTTTTTGTAATTTAATTGGGATGGCATTGAATAAATAGATTAGTTAGGTAAAATTGTCATTTTTTATTACATTAGTTTTACCTACCCATGAACAATAAATGTTACTCCAATTATTTAAATCTGACTTCCTTTCTTTTTTTTTTTCTGTAGGCAATTTGGGTTAAGTGACTTGCCCAGGGTCACACAGCTAGTAAATGTCAAGTGTCTGGTCTGAGAGTGGAACTGAACTCAGGTCCTCCTGACTTCAGGGCTGGTGATTTATCCACTGCACCACCTAGCTGACTCTCTTCCTTTCTAAATTTCCAAATTCTACACCTTGAAAAAATCTGCACTTACAGACTACAAAGGACTTCTGGGAAGATGGCATCATGAGAGGGTACAAGGAGGCCCACCTCCTCGACATTCCCTTAAAACTATAATAGAAATGTCCCAGAGAAATGAAACGTGAAGAAATACTCAAAAAAAAGAAGGAAAAAAAAAGGAAGCTTGAACAAGCTAGGACACAACAGAAAGGTGAAAAGAAGTATAATTTAAAATTCCAGAAGGAACCATACTGAAACCATCTCAATGGCGGCATCAGAAGGAAGGTTAGAATTCCCAAGACACAACAGTGTGGGCTCCATGAGGGCGGGGACTGTTCTCGCATGTTTGGTGTCCCTAGTGCTTAGCCCGTGCCTTGCACACAGTAGGTGCCTAATCAACGTGTGCTGCCTTTTCTTGCCAGCCTTCCCTCCTTCCCCCTCTTACAGGTTCTGGTTACTCCTTCAGTCAGTTTTGCAGACCCTCGCTGACCCTCCGCAGGCCTTTAATAAGCTCTTTGCTGGTCCTGGATTTCTGTTCCTCTTTCAGCCCTGGAGGAGAAGTGGCGTCTTTCTGGACCTGGAGATCATTCTCAACGTTTTCCTGTGTCTCCCAAATCTTGACAAATTTCTCCTCCCTGAGTTCCACCCCTGGCCTGCTTCACTCAGTTGAACCCTTCCCAGCCTCCTCGTGATGCCCCTCTCCTTGGGGTCCCCAGCCCTTTGTTCTGCTGCTCCTTTCCCACAGAGGATGGAAGTGGAATGGGAAGGCTTGGGGGAAGCCTCCAGAACTGCCCTCCAAAGTCTGATATTCTGCCCCATGGGAGGCGGGTTAGACCTGGCCTCGAAGGGCAGGACTGGGAATGTTTGGTTAGAAGCTTCAGAGGGGCAGATTTCACTTCAATGTCCAACAGTCAGACCGAGAATTAATTAGAGCTGGCCAAGAGTTTGGGGGCTGCTATTGGTGGGATGGGCCTCCCGTCCCTGGAGGTCTTGAAGCAGAGTGAGTGACCCTTGGTGGGGATGCTCTAGGGGGCCTTCTCAGTCAGGGCTCAGTTGGACTGGTGGGCCCCAGGTCCCTGCCAGCTCTGAGGCTTTGGGGTTCAGTGAAACCTCTTCTCTCCACCTGTCTCTAAAATGGGCATGAAAATATTTCTGCCTACTGTTGCTCCAAAAGGCTCTCAAAAGCTCCACACAGCCCCTTGCAAGGCTGAAGTGCTATACAAATGTTGAACAACAACAATTAAATTGGATTTGTGCTCAGGATGCCATGTTGGGCCTGACAGTTTTGATCTGTGTGGGCATGCTGGAGTTCTATGGATCCAATCCAGCTTTTCCCAGATTTCTCCCCCCAGCTATGCCTAGCTTTATTTGCTGGGAGGCAGACCATTGGCAGATGTGATTTTCCTGCTGGCAAAATTAGGATGTGCAAATTTCTTGGTCCAGAGCGGTCCTCTGCCTCCTTCTAAAGCAAGGCATGGCCACTCCTTTTCTGGCACAGGCCCATGGAAGTCAGCCAGATTTTGGCCTTGGGATATTTTCTGCAATGCAGAACACAATGGGGTGCACATCAGATGATAGGATGGTAGGGCCTGATCTCAGTGCATTCTGGGTAGTCAGCAAGGCATATACCCCAAAAAGGGAAGGAAAAAAAAGTCTAAAACCTCTCCTGTGTACATGAAAGTGTGGTTTGATTTGGATTACCCCCAGGGGAAGGAAAACCTTTAAAGGCAAAAGTGGAAAAGTCTTCTTGCAGCTGTGAAAATACTGCAAGTCCTGATTCTCTTCTTGGTCTAAGTGTGAAATCTCTGTTAGTACGAGTGGAAATCCTGTTTAGGTCTAAGGGGTGTGCTCAGAGTGAGGTCCCACGGTGTAGACGCCAGCGCCAATGCCAGCCGTCTCTTTCCTTCCTGAAAGTAAAGGCAACCAAATATATTGAAAGCCCTGAAACAGGGGAAAGATTTGACATCTTTCAATGGATTTGAAAATGATGCCTCATTTAATATAAATACATTCTTGCTGGAAAGATACTGAGTTCCATTTTCGCATATATTGAACTTGAGGTACCAATGGGACATCCAGGTAGAGAGGGTCTAATGGTTAGTTGGAGATATGGGAATGTGAGATATTCAGGAAATAGATGTCACAGGAATTTGATCTCTTCCCCCACCAACATAGAATTCACCCCCCTTCTCTCTCTCTTCTTTCTCTCTCTTCCCCTCTCTCTATATAGATAGCTATATGTGTACACACACATAAACAGACAGACAGACAGACAGACAAAAATTCTCCTTCTTGAACCTCAGTTTCTTCATCTGTAGAAAGAGAGGGTTGGACAGACACCCCCTAACATCCCTTCTTACTCCAAATCTCATGATTTTGCATGAGGGTTTTCTTCTTCTCCCCTCATGACTTTTCATTGTGGTCTTTTCTGTATTTGACATGTGTACATCTAGCTGTGGATGATTCACTTTGCTGATAAGCTCTTGCTGTTTTCTGGTCTGTGCTCAGAGTACAAGCTAACTTTAATAGTAACACCAGATAACAAAGAGAGAGGACAGCCAAACAGATAAAGAGACAGAAAGGAATATATAGAAAGGAAGAAATAGAGATCAACCAATTGATAGTTAAATAGAAAATGGATGGATGGATGGATGGGTAGGTAGATAGATAGAGGTGGATGGAGGTATAGACAGATGATAGATAGATAGATAGACAACTGAATGTGTAGACACATAGATAGGCAGACAAATAGACAGACAGATAGACAGATAGATAAAGCATTTATTAAGCACATTCCATGTGCCTGGCTCTGTGCTCAGAGGAAAGGAAAAACAACCTGCAGTGCCTTCTGAAGCCAAACATGATTTTGGATTACCTCTTATTTTAGATTATTTGGGCATTGAGGATGAATTATTCATTTAAACATGAGCATACATGTGTGTTTCTCTGAGTTCTTACATAACATGCATATGCTCAATATGTAACACATATGTGTATATATTAAGGATATATCCACATTCAGAAACAATTCCATTTGTAAACTCACAGGAGAACTTCCCAAGTCACCAAGGATCTGAGGGATGAATTTAATTTTCCACTATCCTCTGCTCTTGAATTCCTCCCTATCCTGTGGCTGCTCATCCCTTGCCACAGTCTTGGGTCACTCCCACCGTCATACTCCTCTACTCTTCCTGGAGGAAGTCCCACAGATGTGTGGCCTGAGGACACAAAGTCACGTCACCTAACCCCAATTGGACCCTCCTTGCAGCAAGGCAATCCTTCTCTTCCTCCCTAATCAATCCCCATCGCATTCCCCATTAGAATTTTCCCAGAACTGCCCCAGCTTCCTAGACCACCATCTTTTCTCAATCTGGGGACTTTGTCTCTTTACTGAAAAACTGAAGTCACTTAACATGAACTTCCTCTTCTCCTGCCAATCCCTTCGCTGCTCTCCCCCACTCTCTCTTCCTTTCCTCTAGTCTCCCACAAAGAGGTTACCCTGCTGAGGCCAACTCCTTGGCTTGCGCCCCTTCTGATTTTCTCTAGCAGATTGTAACCTCAGTCATCTCCCCTCTCTCTCACACCTTTGACTTCTCCCCATTTATTCATTTCTTCTGTATTGCCGTCTAACGTGCCCAAGGTGGCCCATCCTTGAAATATCCTCCCTGGACCCACCCTACCATCCATCAAATAAGCATTCTACTTCCTTCCTTTTTCTCTGACAGACTTTACAAAGCCACCTACCCTTACTGCCTCCACTTTGTCTTTTTTACTTACTCTTCAGCCCTTTGCTGTCTGTCTTCTGAGCTCACCGCTTGCCTGAAACTGGTCTCTCCAAAGTTACAGTGAGCTCTCATTTGTGGAGTCAGACAGTCTCTCCTCAATCCTCATTCTCCGACGTGTGTTCTATGACTCGCCACCCTCTCTTTCTGTCTATTCCTTCCTTTGCGCTTCCATGACACCGCTCCTTCCTGAGTCTGCTCCTACAGGTCTAACTCTCCTTTCTCAGCCTCTTTTGCTGGTTCATTGCCCAGAGCATGCCTCCTCACCATGGGCACTCCCTCAGGCCCTGTGGCAGGTCCTTTTCTCTTCTCCCTGCATTATTTCACTCAGTCATCTCAGTGATTCCCATGCATTTAATTACCTTCTCTACACAGAGGATTCTTTAAGTCTATAGACTCAGCTCTAGTCTCTCCCTGGAGATTCAGCCCAGCATCACCAATTGTCCACTGGGCATTTCCAAGTGGATGTTCTGGAAACATTTCAAATTCCACATGCCCCAAACAGAACCACATGTGTCTCCCATGATCCCATTCTTCTTCTGAACATTCCTGTTTCTGTTGAAGGCACCACCATCCTTCCAGGCTCTCGGGTTTGTAACCTCAAGGTTATCTTTGCCTCCTCACTTTCCCTTGCCCCACACGCCCAATCAGTCGACAATTTTTTACCATTTTTGCCTTTACAACATCTTCTGCATAGGGAACCTTCTCTCAACTCATGAGACTTGGCAACTGATTGAATATGTAGGGTGAGGGACAGCTGAGGATGCCAAGCAACTGTCCTGAAAGAATAGTGGTACCATTGGAAAAATAAGTAATTTAGGAGGATTGCAGAGAGCAGCGATGATTAAAGGTTCCAGTTTGCAGAGAAGTGGGGGTGGAGGGGGGTGGGGACTAGGTTTAAGAACTACATAGATGAAATGGCCTTGGTAGGAGGGGCCACTTTTCCTCTGAGACTGAATCAAAAGAGGTAAGAATCGGAGATGAGAGGTTCACCAATCTTGTTTGCTCCCTTCTCTGAGCCCCTGTTGTACTCCGCAGCCTGATTAAAACCACTCACCATTTTGTTATATCCTAGATTTTATGATTGAATTGTGTTCTGCAGATGTGAATTCATAGAGCTGCAGAACTTTAGAATTGGAACTGTGTCTTCTTCATCTGCTGTCTGAAGCTGGCCGGGAAGACGCGTGAACTGTCTTCAGGGATCTGAAGGACCATCCTGTGGACAAGAGGAAGTCTCTTTGTCTTTCTTGCTCCAGAGCACAGACTCAGAGCAATGAGGAGGATATGGTAGAGGGAGGCAGCTTTCAACACCAGATGAAGGAAGGCTTGATGTGAACCAAAGCGTCTTGTGAGGTTGTGAGAGACTCATCTTGGAGGAGTGCAAGCAAGCCTGGCCAATGCCACATCAGTGAGACATGCTGGACAGACTCCAAGATCCTGCCAACCCCCGAATTCAATGAGTCGGTGATTTTTATGTCACTCATAACATGTGGAAAATAAATACTCTTGACTGATAGATTGAGGGCAGTGATTCCATGTTTAATGGACAAGATCCACTTTGAGGTTCCCAGAACAAGATTGATCCTGTGATCACACGGAGCCTGAAGACAGCTTCTTCATGGAAGCCCACCTTCCCAGCTATTTTCTGAGGTGCTCCAGGAAGTTCACAGGAGGCCCCAGTTAGGAAGTGCATTCCTAACATTTATGGAGATTTGGAACACAATTAGCCAGACTCTTCCCTTCTCCCCTTACTCACCAATGCAGTTTGACTTGTCATTATTTGAAATCAAAACAAATTTAATTCAATTTTGTTTTGCAAACTTAAACGAATTTTCTTGTCAGAATTAGAAATATTGTGGAATGTCAAAAAACCAAAGTTGGGTATCACTTCTAATGAATGAAATACAAATCTGAGAATCATAAACTTTGGCTTGCTTTCCTAGCTATGCCGACGGTTAGCTTCATGCCTTGCTAAAATGCCTTCCCCTTGAGTGCAAGAAGTGTTTTGTGTTAGACTTTGAATCTCTAGCACCTTATATAGTGCCCGACACATAAAAGGTGGTTAATAAATGATCCTTAAATTTACTAGAATTTGCCTCTCTGCACCTCACTTTTTCCAGTGGTAAAATGGGCTTAACAACATTTGCTTCTTACCTAATGCTTGAGGATGTTATGTGTCTTCATTCATCGAACAAAATTGCTCACCAAGTGTTTGAGATCCTGGGCAGAGGTTATGTAAAAATGAGATATTCCAATTTACTGCAGTTACAAACTCAAGAGCCCCTCACATTAGTGATAAGCCCAACTTTATGGGATGGTCTGTGACTAGGGGCCACTCCATTCCTTCAATTACAAGTACGGGGCCTCTAAGAACTTCAAGGAGATAAAGTCCCACCCTTGGATCTGCTGAGTTAGAGCATTCTTAATCCCTAAAGTGCTGAGGTAAGAATATTGAGTCCTAACACCCTGTCTGCTCAGCTGTGCTGGAGCTAGCTCTATCCAGCCTTCAACAGATGCTGGCAAATTTTCAGTATGAGCAACGACAACTTGTAAATCCGCTAATGCTATAAATTAAGGCTTGATTTGCTGTTTGTTGATTGTTTAGACCTAACAATGTGATGGAGAAAATGTTAATAACACAGATTAGACTTAGAACTGTGTCATGGGGACATTTGTCCCCTAAAGTCAATTGTTAAACATTTACCAGCATACTGCTACCTCATTCTGTGATTGAAGGGTTTCTTTTGAGAGATGACCTACCTATTAAACCATCTCATTTAATATTACCTTCTACTTAATTAATGCTCTTAAGAATATCTCAAGGAGAAAGCAATTTTCAGGGGAGGGGGAAGCTAAGCACAACTTGGTTGACTAGAAGATATGAACTTGAACTTGTCTTTTCATGGGATGCCTAATCCTTGGACATCATCTTTCTCCTTGACTCATGGGCACCTTCATCCTCACAGTTAAACCTGGCAAAAACCTATGGGTTTACCGCCAAAGCATGTTTCCTTGAGGACCGGATTCAGCTCCAGCGGTGAGTGACCTCCATCCCTTCATGTCTGGATGGATTTTCTTGGCCACGGTCATTGCACCTAGGATGGTCACTATCTGCACTGCAAGGAGTATGTGTTTCTACAGAAAAAGCCAAGGAGATCCGCCTTCATTGGGAGATTACTCGGGAGCATCCGCTCAGCTCGAGAGGGAAGGGACCATGGCAAGTCGTTCTTGGAACCACTTTCATGGCTTTTCCCTGTCATTATTTGTAATATTCTCTGAAAAGCTGGAAAATCATTGTTTCCCCCCCGACTGATTTTGTTCCTTTCCGCTTAGCAAATATTGATTGTTCCCCCCCTTGGTTCTGAATGGCACAGAAATTAACAGGGCTGCTTTTGTTTAATACAATGAACAAAGACTGGAGTGGAGTGTTCTTGTCATGGCAAAACAGCTGTGTGAGGCGCAGATGTCAACAGGGCTCAGGGGAAGGGGCTTGCTGCTCCAAGGGCTTCTGCTGAGTCAGCAGCGGTGCAGCGCGAGCGGAGTAGGGTTGGGGGAGGTCCTACGGGAAGAGCGGCTCCCTGGGGAAAGGCAGAGATGACAACGTTATTTCTCTAAATTGTGCTTGGAATGTGGCCCTCCCCATCCAGTCCAGTCTGGTAAGTATTTATTAAGTGCTTACTCTATGCAAGCAGTTAGATGCCAACAAGCAAGCAGCCTGGGTTGCATAACTTGCATAAATTTAAAGTGTTTGAACCTGGAATAAATCAGGTGTTAATGAGGTGTTAATTTCTTGGAGGTGGGTGGGAACTACACCTATGGTTCCATTGATAAAGGAAGATAGATGCAGGGTGAGGAGACTCCCCCCGGGATGCAGATCAGAGCCTTCTCTGCCCTCTAAGCAAAGACCAAGCCGTCACTCACCAAAGGTCACACCATCCATCTGTTCCAGAAAGGAGACTTGAACTCTGGATTCTGAGGTGGGCTCCCTCTACCCTCAGCCTGGTCTTCAGAAGAGGCATAAGAATAACAACAGGTGCTGTTTCTAAGGGGCATCCAGGTTTGCACAACACTACCTATGTGATCACATTTGATCCTCAGGACGGCGTGCGTCTAGGCGACTACAGGTAGTTCCATTTTGCAGATGGAGAAATCAAGGGTCAGAAAGGTTAAATGACTTGTCCATCCATCAACCAGCTAGTTAGAACAGGAGGCTGGATCTGAATCCAGATCTCTTGCCTCCAGGCAGAGCCCCGCCCCCCAACCCCCACTCCTGCTTCTGCTAACAAGTTGTCCTTGAGGAGCTCCTGTAATTAGGTCTTGTTTTTTCCATTAATAGAAAGTGGCAAAAAAGGGACTTTTCGAATAACTCAGATGGGAAGTTCAAGTTCATGAGTAATCCCCAAGGGCTTCCCTTACAGACCCAGTTCCTTTCTTCTGTGTCCCAACAACCACTAAGAGTTTCCTCACTTTGGTGCCTTTGCTGCCCTGAGGGTTGACCTAGTGACACTGACCTTGGCATCTGTCCCCTTGTTAGAATTCTTCACTGGCCTTGAAAGTCAAAACAACCCCACCTCGACCTAGTCCAGCTCTTTCAAGGGCAGCAGGAATCTATTTGATCCTCAGGGCATGGGAGAAGGGAGTACAGGTATTTTTATACCCATTTTCAGAGAAGGAAACTGAGTGCCAGCAGGATCAGAAGCAAAGTTTGGGACAGCAGTCCAGGCTCTTTCTGCTGCACTGTGTCCCTTAGCCAGGCATCCAGTTTCTGTTACACAAAGGGTCAAAATTAGAGAAATCCTGAGATCATCGGGTTCATTCTGACCATCATAAAGAGGAATGACGTCTTGCCGCTGCTGCAGCAAAGGGAGCTCAAACTCACATTCCCTCTCCAGATACAGAGGAAGGCGCCAACTCCCCTCTCCATGTAGAGAAAGCCGTTGGAAGATGCACTCCCCAGGCAAAGCCTCTGCTCCACGGCCTCCGGGGCCCTTTCCTCTCTGTAAATGCTGGGATGAGCTCCTCCTCTGGGCTGCATCCTCCTGAGGTTTAACAACCATTTTCACGCAGAAGCACGGTTACATCTCTGGCATTTGCTGTGTAGTCTCATGAAATGCCATGGAATATAACCATCAGCACCTCAAACCCATGGAGAAAGGGAAAAAAACCCGTTTACCGTATTTGATTCTTTGCCTTCATTAATCTATCCGCTAATCTCTGATGAGTACTCGTTTCTCTATCTGCTAG
Organism: Vombatus ursinus; assembly: GCF_900497805.2. Taxonomy (NCBI): domain Eukaryota; kingdom Metazoa; phylum Chordata; class Mammalia; order Diprotodontia; family Vombatidae; genus Vombatus; species Vombatus ursinus. Next base: position 330,468 of record NW_020944037.1, read on the forward strand.
ACTCACTGTTGGGAGCGAAGCAGTGGAGAAGGCTTTCTTTATTCAGCAGACAAAAGCACACCAGCAAAATACAATTGCCTGATAAGATTTACACACTTTGTTTTACTTTTCTGCAGATCTCCAGATATCTCCCTCTCCTTTCCTGACTGCCAATATTTCCCTAAAAGCCCTTGACTGCTCCCAGCCCCCAACACCATCTCAAAAGCACTGTCACTCACAAGAACTCCAACATGATCTGGGCTTATTCATGGACTGATGGGTCAAAGTGAGTCAGTGGTGTGAGGTGATGGCCAGTAAAGCCAGTGTGATCTTGAGCTTCATAGAGAACCCTCTTGTCCAGAACGAGGGACATGATAGATATCCACCACCCTGGCCAGATCACATCTGCACTGTGGGGCTACATTCAGAGCGACACATTTTAAGGTTGGCATGAACTAGCTGAAACATGTCCTGAAGAGAGGACCAAGGTGGGAGATGCCTCCATTCAAGGATTGGGTAAAGGACCTAGAAACTCTTACCCTGGAGAAGAGTAGAATGAGGGGAGGGGAGGGGGGCATTCTATCATAATCTGTCATCTCTGTCATAATCAGAGATTCGGGGTTCTAGGAGCCCTTTTGTAGAACAGGACAGGACTGTGAGCTCCAAGTTAACCCTTGCTCAAGAGGTCTTCCCTACCTGGTGCTTCTGTTCTTGGTAACCTCCAAGACCGTAAGGGTGTGCCTTTGGGGGGCAAGTGCCAGAAGTATGGTTCTTTCCCATCTGTCGTTGCTTTGATTGCTTTTTTTCACTAGTCATGTCAGAAGGGTGGCACCCTCTTCTCTTCTGACGCTCCAAGGGAATTCCTGTGGATTCACAGCAGAATGGAATGGAGGGGAGCCTTGGAGCGGGCTAATCCATCTTCCATATGAAGACAGAGCACCAAGCCTTTGAAGAGAGCTTTCATGTCCCCCGAATTCTCCTCTTCTCCAAATTTAATGTCCCCACTCCCTTCAGTGGGATTATCATAAAAGGCTGAGATTATCCTCAACTCTGTATTTGGGGCTGGCCCTCAAATAATCCAAAATCCTGAATAATCTAAATGCATTTACATTTGGCTTTGAAGTTCATTATGCGACATTGTTCCCCAGCAGGTGGTTTGCCTTCCTCCTACTAGTGAAGTAGTCTGCCTTTTCAGAGCCCACCCCAAGGTGACATCTGCTTGGGGAGGGGTGGGGAGAGGGGAAGGCTGGGCTGAAGCCTCAGCAGTGGCCCTGATAATCCATTTACATGGAACTGAGATTTCCTCCTGTGTCTAGGTTGCCGTGGGGGTGTTTCAAGTGAGAAGCCTGTCTGTCCAGGTCGTTACCGACCACATTTCAGAAGAATTAGCCTGACATTTACCTGGGAGTACAATTGACTGTACCTGGCAAATGAGTCTTCACACTCCACTTCTCATAGATTCAGTGGGGGTTTTTTGTTGCCTTTTCATGACGGTGGCAGGAGAAAAGCCAAATTCTTGGAATTAATCATCATCTCTCCATTGATTCCAGCGCGTGTCACCTGGTACAGAGCCGGGGGAGGCTGCCTGCACCCTCCAGTCTAATCACCAGCTTTTCAGGAGCAGAATGATGCCTGAGGTGGGGGGTGGGGTATTCTTGCTGGGTTTCTTAAGAAAGAGAGACAAAAAGCTCCCAGAAATACAAACCGAACAGCAGTTAAACCAAAGGGGGGGGGGGGAAAGGTGTGTGTGTGTGTGTGTGTGTGTGTGTGTGTGTGTGTGTGTGTTCGCGCGCGCGCACATGCCTAGAAGTGAAAAACATATACAAACAAAATCAAGGAATCTACTCATCGGACTCCAGTTCAAAAGATCCAGCAGTAATGGGAGAAGGGCATTTGAACTGCATGCTAAGCACTGGGATTAAGAAACCGTTTACCCCAAGGTTACTGCCCCTGAAAGGCAATAGTTCAATTCAATTTAATCCCCCTTACCCCCTCTTCAACTTTCTTTTGCGTGTTGTTTTCTCCCACTAGATTGTAAGCTCCCCGAGGTCAGGGACTGTCTCATATTTGTATCACCAGTGCTTAGCACAGTGCCTGGCACATAGTAGGCCCTTGTTTATTGACTTCACTGAATTCAATTCAACTTAACTCCATTTAACAAGCATACATCAATGTTCTATTATGTGTTTCAGGTATGGTAAACATCTACCTTCAATTTGCCATTGTGTGGATGGTAATTGTTCTCCTGGTATTATTTTAAGTTTTGGTTTCAAAATATCCCTTAAACCTCCCCCGCAACACACACACACACAAACACACACTCACACAGACACATATACCATACATACATTCACACACATGCACACACACAGAGTCCCAGCCTTCTCTTTGAGAATCTCATGCCAGATGTGTCTTACCTGAAGAAGACCAATGCATTGGAAGTACCACCTTCATTCTTTTGCACACTTCACCTTTAACTCAGTTTCACAGAAAATATTTTAAATAGATCCAAGTAGAGTGAGAACAATAGAATAGTTGATGTTCACATGGAAAACTATTATTTTAAATGTAGACGATCATATATTTAGAGCTGGAAGGCACCTTAAAGTCATTATCACCAAGCTCCTCATTTTACAGATGAAAAAATTGAGGCCCAAGGTCAGACAGCTAGTAAATGTCTGAGGCAGGGTTTGAACCCACACATCCCTGACTCCAGGTTGAGTGATCTATCTAGCACTTAGGTCAATGCCTGGCACATAGTAGGTGCTTAATAAATGCTTGTTGACATGCTTTGATTATAAATTATATGGTGTTGCCTCTCACACTTGATGTACTTGGATATAATTAAGTTTTATGGCCCCAATAAATAGTGCATTAAACAGTTACTTCATCTTGGAGTAACATTCTAAATATGCACCAAGGAAGAACTGAGAGGAAAGTTTTGAGCTTGAATGCAGAAATCAAGTGGAGCCAATGGATAGAGATGATACTTAAAAATGTCTTGGTCCTCTCTAGGAAAGACATTTGAATATAAGTCCCTCAAGGAGAAAACTGCAGCTCAATATGTTAAGAGATTGGTTCACATCCTTAATGAGAAGGATTCATTGAGAGCATTGAACACCTACACAATAGCAATCTTAGCATATGCTTCTGGGGCAGCATAAAATGGACAATGGGTCTAAAAGGCATCCAAACAAAAACTCAGACAATATTAATGAAATTCAGGACGACTCTAGAAAGGTTAATTAACCCTTCCTGATCAAAAAGAACAGAGAAGAACCAAGCCAAGATGGTGGAGGAAAGGCAGGGATTTGCCTGAGTTCTCCCAAATTCCCCTCCAAACAACTTTAAAATAGCCCTTCAAAACAAATTCTGGAGTGGCAGAACCGACAAAAGGACAAGGTGAAACAATTTTCTAACCCAAGACAACTCAGAAGGTCAGCAATAAATATCTGTCTCACTGGGGTGAGAACGGAACACAGTCCAGCAAGCTGACAGCCCATAGATGGCAAGGTGGTAAGACAACTAGTCAGAAAGAGATTACAGAAGACCCTTTGCTAGCACTGGGTGTTGGACCCTATTCCATTGTCCATACCCAGTTCTGGGTCACAGTCTCAGGATGAGGAAGAGCACTAGCATGTTACAGCATGTGGCCACAGGGGACAAACGCCTTGATCATAGTTCCAGGGCAGAAAAGAGTGCTTGTGGTCGCTCACAGACCAGAGCTCAGGTCAGAAGAGTAATAAACAAGCCTCTCCTCAGATCATACCTCCTTGGGAGAACTGAAAACTTACAGACTCCAAGAACTAGCTCTGAAAACAGCAGCAAGAAAAACCTGGAGCTTGGGAGAGTGCCCCCTCCACCCCAGGGGCAGAGTCCAACTTTAACATGAAGTTAAAAGCCAAGAAATAGGCTGGAAAAGTGGGCAAACAATAAAAAAAGAACCTGATCACAGAAAGTTACTATAGTGACAGAGAAGATCAAAATACACACTCAGAAGAAAACAAACACAGTTGTATGTAAAGCCACAACGAAAAAATGTAAACTGGTTTCAGGTCCCAAAAGAATTTCTGGAAGGGCTCAAAAGGGCTTTTAAAAATCCAACAAGAAAGGTAGAAGAAAAATTGGGAAGAGAAATGAGGATGATGCAAGAAAATCATGTAAAAAGAATCAAAAACTTGGTAAAAGAGACACAAAAATCCACTCAAGAGAAGAGCCCCTTAGATAGCAGAATTGGACAGATGGGGAAAAAAAGAGATGTATAACAATTTACTGAAGAAAAGAACTCTTAAGAAATTGGCCAAATGGAAAAAGAGGTACAAAAATTCATTGAAGAAAAAAAAAAACTCCTTAAAAAGTAGAATTGGTCAAATGGAAAAAGAAATACAAAAGCTCACCAAAGAAAATAATTCCTTAAAAATTGGAATTGGGCAGCCAGAAACTAATGACTCCATGTGACATGAAGAAACAAGAAAAATCAAAAGAATTAAAAAGATAACAAGAAAATGAGAAATATCTCAGTGGAGAAACAACTGACCTGGAAAATAGATCTAGGAGAGATAATTTAAAAGAATCATTAAATTACCTGGAAACCATGAAAAAAGGACCTGGACATCATATTTCACAAAATTTATCAAAGAAAACTGACCTGATATTTTAGAATCAGAGGGCAAAATAGAAACTGAAAGAATTCACCAATTACTTTTTTTGTTTTTTTTAATTAATTTATTTTGATTTATCAATAATCACTTCCATATGCTTTTGAGTTTTAAATTTTTCTCCCCCTTCCTCCCCACCACCCTCCCCAAGACAGCACGCAATCTGATATAGGCTACACATTTACATTCATATTAAACATATTTTCACATTAGTGATGTAAGTAAAAATTAAAACCAATAGGAGGAACCATCAGAAAGAGGAAACAAAACTCAACAGAAGAGAAAAAAATAGCAATTCAATTTCCACAGTTCTTTCTTTGGATGTGGATGGCATTTTCCATCACAAGGCCTCTGGAGATGTCTTAGATCCTTGTGTTGCTGGGAAGGGTCAAGTTTATCAGTATTAGTTATCACACAACATGGCTGTTATTGTGTACAACATTCTCTTGGTTCTGCTCACTTCACTCAGCATCAGACTATACAAGTCTTTTCAGGTTTTTCTGAAGACAACCTGTTCATCATTTTTTATAGGACAACAGTATTCCATCACATTCATATACCACAACTTGCTCAGCTGTTCCCCAATTGATGGGCACCTTCTCAATTTCCAATTCTTTGCCACTACAAAAAGAGCTGCTATGAATATTTTTGTACATATGGGTCCTTTTCCCATTTGTATGATCTCTTTGGGATATAGCCCTAGAAGTGCTATTGCCGGGTCAACGGGTATGCACATTTTTATAGTTCTTTGGGCATAGTTCCAAATTGCTCTCCAAAATGGTTGGATCATTTCACAACTCCACCAACAATGCTTTAGTGTTCCAATTTTCCCACATCTTCTCCAACACTTATCATTTTCCTGTTTTGCCATGTTGGTCAATCTGATAGGTGCGATGTGGTACCTCAGAGTTGTTTTGATTTGCATTTCTCTAATCAACAGTGATTTAGAGCATTTTTTCATATGACTATAGATGGCTTTAATTTCTTCATCTGAGAACTGTCTGTTCATATCTTTTGACCATTTATCAATCACCAATTACTTTTTGAAAGAGATCCTCAAATGAAAACTCCCAGGAATATTACAGCCAAATTCCAGAGCTCTCACATCAAGGAGAAAATGTTGCAATCAGCCAGAAATAAACAATTGAAATATCATGGGGCCACAGTCAAGATAACAGGAGATTTAACACCTTCTACATTAAAGGATTGGAGAGCTTGAATATGATATTCCAGAGGGCAAAGGAACTAGGATTGTGACTGAGAATAACCTTCCCAGCAAAACTGAGTGCAATCCTTCTGAGGGGGGGGAAATGTATACTTAATGAAGTAGAGGACTTTCAAGTGTTCCTAATGAAAGAGCCAGAGCTGGGTAGAAAATTTGACTTTCAAATGCAAGATTCAAGAGAAGCATAAAAAGATAGACAGGAAAGAAAAATTATAAGGTATTCAATAAGGTTAAACTGTTTACATTCCTACATGAGAAGGTGATACTTGTAGCTCCTAAGAACTTCATCATTATTAGGGCAGTTAGAAGGCATTTATATAGACAGAGAGCATGGATGTGAGTTGTCTATGATGGGATGATTTCTAAAATAATAAAATGAAGGGGTAAGAAAAAGGGATGCATTGGGAGAATGGAGAAGGGAGAAATAGAATGGGTATTATCTCATGTGAAATAGATATGAAAGAGCTTTTACAGTGGAGGGGAAGATGAGGAAGGTGAGCAGGAGTGCTTGAACCTTACTCTCAGCATATTTGGCTCAAAGAGGGAATAATATACACACTCAGTTAAGTATAGAAATCTATCTTATCCTACAGGAAAGTAAGAAGGGAAGGGGATAAGAGGAGAAGGGAGACTGATAGAAGGGAGGGTGGATTGGGAGAGGCAGTGGCAAGAAGCAAAGCACTTCTAAGGAGGGGCAGGGTGAAAGGAGGGAGAGATAAGGATAAATAGGAGGAAAACAGGGTGCAAGAAAATATACCATAATCATAAATGAAAAAAATTTTTACAACAAGTTTCTTTGATAAAGGCCTAATTTCTCAAATATATAAAGAACAGAGTCAGATTTATAAGACTACAAGTCATTCCCCAATGGATAAATGGTTAAAGGATATGAAGGAAGTTTTCAGATGAAGAGATCAAAGCTATCTATCATCATATGAAAAAATGCTCTAAATCACTATTGATTAGAAAAATGTAAATTATTGTTTGTTTTTGTGAGGCAATTGGGGTTAAGTGACTTGCCCAGGGTCACACAGATAGTAAGAGTTATGTGTCTGAGTTTGGATTTGAACTCAAGTCCTCCTGACTCCAGGGCAGGAGCTCTATCCACTGTGCCACCTAGCTGCCCCGAAAAATGTAAATTAAAACAACTCTCAGGTACCACCTCACACCTATCAGATTGGTTAACACGACAGAAAAGGAAAATGTCAAACGTTGGAGGGAATGTGGGAAAATTAGGACACTAATGCATTTTCGGTGGAGCTATGAACTAATCCAACCATTCTGGAGAACAATTTGGAACAAAGGGCTATAAAACTAGACATACCCTTTGACGCAGGATACCAATACTAGGTCTGTATCCCAAAGAGATTATAAAAAATGGAAAAGGACCCACATGTACACAAATATTTGTGCCAGTTTTTTTGTGGTGGCAAAGAATTGGAAATTGAGGGGATGCCCATCAATTAGGAAATAGCTGAACAAGTTGTGGTATATGATTGTGATGGAATATTATTGTGCTATAAGAAATGATGAGCATGATGATTTCAAAAAAATATGAGAAGACTTACTTGAACTGACATAGAGTGAGGTGAGCAGAAACAGGAGAACGTTGTACATAGTAATAGCAATATAGTAAGATGATCAACTGAGAAGTATTTAGCTCTTCTCAACAATGCAATGATCCAAGACAATTCTGACAGACTCATGATGAAAAATGCTATCCATCTCCAAAGAAAGAACTAATGGAGTCTGAATGCAGATTGAAACGTGCTTCTTTTTAAATTTTCTTTATTTTTCTTGGTTTTTTTTTTTGGTTTGTGTTTTCTTCTGTAACATGACTAACAAGGAAATATGTTTTGCATGACTGCACATGTATAACCTATATCAAATTGCTTACTGTCTCAATAAGGAGGGTAAGGGAAGGAGGGAGTAAGAGAATCTAGAACTCAAAATTAACAAAAAAAACAAATGTTAAAATTGTTTTTACATGACAATTGGAAAAATAAGGCTTTTTTTTTTAAAGAGGAAGGACTGGTAGATGTTTTCAGAACACATGATAAACAAGTTTAAAATGTAGAGAAATGCTTTTGGAATAAATAGATCTCAGTCCACAAAGACAGTGGGGGCTGACAGAAGGTCTACACATCTGAATAAGTTGAATGGAAGTGAAAGTAGTTTATCTCTGGCTGGAGCCTATGGAACAATTGGAGATTCCAGAGTGAAATCCAAAGGTCTTCCCTCCATGGCCTCCATTCACAGGAAGGCATTCAATAGACAATAATAGGTAAGGGAAGGAGCATCAGACAGATGGATCATGAAGGGAGGTATTATAGCTATCCAGAATCCAGATCATGAGCCTAGAAATGACAGACAGGTTATCATGGAAAAGCCTGGACTTATCAATCAATGGAAGTCATGTAATGAAGCCCTGAAAACTGCAACATGTCACTTTGGCCCTGGGTGCCTAGAAAGACGTGCGGAGGGGCTGGCGTTGCACACTAGACATTGGCAATCCTTTTAAACTCATAGAAGACAAATTCCTGGCCTACCACCACACTACAGTACGTGCTTGAGAATTCAACAAATAAAGTGCACTGGAATTGCAGCATCAGCCCAGACAGAATTGTCTACTATGGTCCAGACATCCTAGTGGAGAATGGAAATTTAAGAACAACATCTTTAATAGATGCTGTCATGCTGAACACTCTTAATCTCCAACCTACAGGCAGTGGAAAGCTTCAAAAGAATAGGGACCTGATAGAAGAAATCAAAAACATTTGGGAGCAGATGAATGGGTACTCAGTGAAGAGCCCATGGTCAACAGAATGCCTGGACAGTAAAGATGGAGAAGTGTGGAGGTGGATGGTTAGGACACCTCCTTTTCTGAAGGACTTTCAGGATTGGAGGGTCATCCATGCAGCCTAGATAGTTTTCAGCTAATCCTCTCTGAAGGCCCAGAGATAAACTACAGTGGCTCTCCTAGGGCTTGAGAATCTTTAGAATAGGCCTATGAACTGACGACATGGATAGCTGGGTGACAGGTGATAAGCTTTCCATCCAGTTAAATTCCTACACATAGGTTAATCCCCTCAGGGGGGTTGAAATCTGCGTCAGTGGATGGAGGATCCACATTGTCGAAATCAAGGATACTTGAAATAAGGAAGAATTATTGAAGTGTAACCTTATTAATAATTTTGGGTAACCTATGACCCTATGCTTTCGATTCTGGCAGAACCATAGGGCTTTCCTAAGGGCTTTCCAATAGTCTCTATTGTTAGTGGGTATACTCTTGGGCCTGTCAAGATCAAAGTCACCCATTGTGGCCTGTGAATACAGAATGAAAACCTCTAAGTTACTAAAAACTGAACAGATTTCAGTTGTCTCATTTTTTTTTGCAGCGGCCCCCCATAAAGGGATGGAGACAGAACAAGAGTCCATCTGATGAAGGGCATGGCTCCTGCTCTATATATTGCAAAGGTTGTCTTAGAGTTGCTGTGGCAGAAATGTGGACCTATCAATAAGCATTTATTGAGTACCCATTAGATTCCAAGCACCAATGGATTCTAACATTTCTGAACACCAATGAGTCATTATGTATTGACTCCTCTAATTCCAGTCCAATATGCCTGTCTATACCATTCACTCCCCCTTGTTCTCCCAAATAAAATATTTAGAAATAATCATCATCAATTAATTAATCAACAATCATTTGTTAAGTTCCTACTATGTGCCAGGCACTGTGCTAAACACTAGGCACACAAAGGAAGACAAAAATAGACCTCACATTCTAAGTAAATATAAACATGAGAGGAAAACATGTAATTAGAAACATACAAGATTTTTATAGATGGAAGAGGAATAAGTATTTATATGGCACCTACTATATTTCAGGCCCTGTGCTAAGCATTTTTTAACAAATATTATTTCATTTGATCTTCACAACAACCCTGTGAAGTAGGTGCTAGTATTATTTCCATTTCACAGTCGAGGAAATTGAGGTAAGCAGAGATTGTTTTAAGTGACTTGCTCAAGGTCACACAGCTAGTAAGTAGATGAGGCTAGATTAGAACTCAGGTCTTCCTGACTCCAGGCCCAGCACTCTGTCCACTGTTCCAGCAGTGTGTGCGCTTGGTTAGAACATTGGATTAAGTGCACAAGGTTTGCTTAGAAATCATGAGGCCAAAGCTTGGCCCCAAAGAAGAGATGGAAAAATGTACCTTCCTCCCTTCTTTAAACAAGTGGGACACTTAGGTGTGGAGCATTCACTTGTTATCAGACTCCATTGAGCCTCAGGCTTGTTGGGTTGAAATGCTTTTTCTCTTCTTTTGCTCTTTGTTACTAGGGATGGCCTGCTGGAGTGAGGGTGGGGTGAGGGTGGATCTATAGAGAAATGAAGGGGCCATAAAATTAAAGGATTGGTAAATTCATAATTTAACCAGTGTAGGGAGTTCCCCATAATGGACTCCTTCTACCAACTCAAAATGGCGCCTGTGATGCAACTTGGTGCCTTTGAAAACTGTCTGAAGACAAACTTCATTTAAATGACTTGCCCACAGTCACTCTGACTCAAGAGGTGGGGCTGGAACCCAGTTCCTTCTGACTCTTTGACCAGCTCTCTAGCCACTTAGCCAAAAAGGATGATAATAAAAATTTAATTTCAAAAAAGATACCATTAGGCCAGACTTTAGTCAATGGGGCTGCCGTGATTTCATCCTCATCTCCTCAATGGGCACATCAGGGCTTGCCTGACTTCTGACTTTTATAGGCTAACACCTTACAGGTATACCCTGGTAGGACATCTCCATCCATTTTGTTATTACAGTCCTCCACTCAAGTCCTCCTGCAGAATCATGTGGCCTGGAGGTGACCCTGGACTCTGAACGGAAACACAAATAAAAATCCTATCAAGCTTGAGAATCTTTAGAATAGGCCTATGAACTGACGACATGGATAGCTGGGTGACGGGTGATAAGCTTTCCATCCAGTTAAATTCCTACACATAGCTTAATCCCCTCAGGGGGGTTGAAATCTGCGTCAGTGGATGGAGGATCCACATTGTCGAAATCAAGGATACTTGAAATAAGGAAGAATTATTGAAGTGTAACCCTATTAATAATTTTGGGTAACCTATGACCCTATGCTTTGGATTCTGGCAGAACCATAGGGTGCTGCTGTCCAGCTGCTGAAATGGCAAAGGCATTGTGTGCAGGTCTTCAAAACAGACCCTCCCCTGCCCCACAACACACACAAATATCATGGCCTCTGCTTGCAAGGACCTTATGTTTTAGCTGGGGAAAGAGTATTAATGTTAGCACTGAGCACTAGCGTAGGTGTCCATCCAGGTGGGATCAAGACTAGGTGTGACCAAGCACCCGTAGACATATCCGCATACTCTTCTGCCCAACCAGGGCTACAGTAAGTCAGGGGGGCATTCGTAGAGGAAGTGCTGGTGGATAATACTGGTGACCTTAACCAGGTCAGTGTGTGGTTGTTTGTGGAGGAATCTGAGTGGGAGTAATAGCAGCCAAGCAGGACTTGTGGAAGCCCCTCCCAGAACCATGCTCTGGGGCTCTTCCAGCTCTGTGTCCATGTGCCATTGATCCACTGGGAGAAACAACCAAGATCGTGTCTGTGTGAATCTCCACTTCTCCTGCGCTGCTCCAGAGCACACAGCACACCATGGAGGGAGAGAGCTGAGCTATGAGACTGGGGTCCCAGAGTCAACCAAGAGCTGCATGTCTAACCATGGCAGCTGAGTTCACTCCCCCAGTTCTGAGAGGCGTGCCCCTGCCAGCCACATTGGGATGCAATGTCAAACAATAGTGCACACAAGACAGTATATAATTAAATGGTGAATTGTGTGGTATAGATTTTACTTGCTGTGGGAGTTCAGGATAGGCTGAGATCAATGAGAATGGGCATAGCCAGGGAAAGCTGCAGGGAAAAGGTGGTGGTGAGTTGTAGTTCAGAGAGGTAAAGAAGAGGAGGGAGGCATACTAGCCAGGGGGAACTATATCAACTATGACACAGAGTGGGGCAAAAGAAAGGAAGGAAGGAAAGAAGGAAGGAAGGAAGGAAGGAAGGAAGGAAGGAAGGAAGGAAGGAAGGAAGGAAGGAAGGGAGGGAGGAAGGAAGGAAGGAAGGAAGGAAGGAAGGAAGGAAGGGAGGAAGGAAGGAAGGAAGGAATCATTTAAGTGCTTACTATGTTCCAGGCATTGTACTCAGTGCTTTATAAATATTATCTCATCTTATCTTAACAACAACCCTTTGAGTTAGATTTATTATTAACACCATTTTACAATTGAGAAGGGTCATGCAGCAGTAAGTATTTGAGGAGGGTTTGAACTCAGGTCTTTCTGACACCAGACTCAGCTCTCTATCCAGGCAGGACTCATGGGAACAGCCCACCACCATGGATGGCACCATCTGACTGTGTCAAGAAGGGGTAACGAGGCTGCTATGGTGGCTGGACAGGGAGGGCACCTCCCTTACCAGAATGGAGAGTGTGGTGAATGATGAGAAGTAAGGTTAAATAGGTAGGGTGGGATGAAAGAAAGAGGTACCTTGAAGGCAGGTGCCTTTTCTTCCTGTCCCCCAATTTTGGAACTTCACCTGTTTTCCAGGTAGCAAATCTCTCCAGATTACTCTCAGGGATATTTCCAGAATCCCAGGAGCTGTGTTGCAGATTTGGGTCTGGATTGGGATAGGCTTAAATGTTCTCAGCCATCTTGGGGCACCTTCTACGCCTCAGAGGTCCTTGGGAGAGTGCCAGGGTCTCCAGAAAAGTCCTTATCCTTGTTTGGGGAGGCCATGGGGATTCGGGCTCAGTCATAGGAATTTGCTGGAATTCCTTGCCTAATGTGTGCCAGGGATTGTGTTTATTACTTGGAAAACACATACAAGGAATGAAACAGGCTCTGGCCTCAAGGAACTTATACCCAGCTAAAGGGGAGGGTGCAAAGACTGGGATATGAGTACAAAACTCAGAGGAAGAAGACTCAAGAAAAACTTGAGGGAGGAAGTCACTAGGAGTTAGAGGGACTAGGGGAGGTCTCCCACAGAAGGCAGGCCCTGCAGGGCATCTTGAAGGTAATTTGGGGTTCTGGGAGGCCGAGGACATGCCAGCTCCCCTTCAAGCATTTTATGAGCTGTCATGTCTCCTTTGCTGGACCCTGGGCAGCAGACCAGGGAGCAAGGAGGGGGAGCTTCCAAGAGCACGTTTTAGCTCGAGGTAAAGCTTCTAACAATGAGCACCATCCACAATGGAAAGGACTGCCTTGGGGGGTTGGCGAGGGATCTTCAAAGGCAGGATGACCACTGATCAGGGATGTGGCAGAGCAGATCCATGTTCAGGTCTGGGTCAGATTAGATGGCCACATACCTTTCTTCCCCCAGGGGGACTGTGTGCATGTGAGACCCCAGGGTCATTTCAAAGCATAGTAGCCAAAAGCATCCTTGGCCCAACGTCTTGTCCGCTGCTCCTCATCCGGAAGAGAAGGCATTTGCCACATCTGTAGAACCTAGGGGTGGGAAGAACAAACACCTACTAAGCACCTACTAGGTGCCGGGCACTGTGCTAAGCACCACATATATTATCTCATTAGAGCAAATGAGAAATCGATCAAATAGTGAAGGCATTGGCCCTACCACTAGAATGAGCACAAATACTGTTAGAAAGTATCCTTTCACGGTGGACATCGGTGACTCCAGGGAGGTTTGGAACTCCTACTGGCAGCGGCTGACTCATAGGGTGAATCTCCCCTTCTTTTCATCCCCTTAGTAGGGGAATAGAAGTGTGTGTGTGTGTGTGTGTGTGTGTGTGAAGAAGGTCACGGCCACCCTGCTGCATCCTTGAAGGGGTCCTCGAACGTAGTGATGAGTCCTGAGAACGCTGGCCTTGGCACCTTGGGAAGGGCCGGTGGCCGGCTAGCCAAGAGCTCTGCTTGACGAGGTAAGAGGCACATCCCCCAGGGCTTGCTTCAGCAGCGGGCTCCTCGACTTTGAAATCTCTCGGACTCCTTCATTATGCGATTTCTAAGTCTGAAGAACGCCTGCTGGGTGTAATTAATATTCCTCCTCCTCCACGTACCATTACTCCTGACAGCAGAAATTAAAACATGAGATTCTCTTCATTCAGACCCAACCCACGGGACTTGGATTACACGGGGAAGCTGCTAATCAAACGAGGGGTTTGTAGATCGGCTTTTGCGAGGCAAAGTCTTTTCATTCAGTTTCCTGGGGTGGAGATGGAGAAGATGTCGCTCCCCTCCTCCCGGATTGGATGCCTGACAATGGCCCCATTCTGCCTGGTTTGGAAGGGGGATGGAGCGCCCTCCCCCTCGCTGGCGAGGGATAAAGGCCCACCCTTCGCCGCGGTCTCCCTCGCCCCACTCAGGGTTGCTATGGGCACTGCTGCCTAGAAGCGAGAAGGAGAGAGGGAGAGAGGGAGAGAGGGAGAAAGAACAAGGGCTGTTCGAGAAGCTTCAGAAAGAAGCTGCTTATTAGGCTGCATGTTTTTGTTTTAAATTACCTTCCGCCGTTAGATCATGTTTTATTCCCGCTCTAAGGACTGTTGACAGACGCGCTAATTCATGTATTTAAACAGATATTTAGCAACCAGCAGAAGACTCAGCTAAAAATAGGTCAGCATGCTAAACAGGCTGTTTAACACCAGGCCTGTTCTCCTCGTTAGGGAAATGGGACTCGGTGCAGCCCTTAGCCGCTAGGCTGAGGATGCCGGCTCTGGAGAGCGCTTGCACGCTCCCAATGTAGGGGAACCCAAACATCCTCTGCGCATGTTACATATGGCCGGTTGTGTGCAGAACAAAAAGGATGCTCACTCCTAGAACTTTGAAGGGCTGCGCGGGGGGGGGGGGGGGGGGGGGGGGGGGGGGGGGGGGGGGG
>NW_020944037.1:345333-385123 GCF_900497805.2 Vombatus ursinus
GGGGGGGGGGGGGGGGGGGGGGGGGGGGGGGGGGGGGGGGGGGCGGGTCCAGCAGGGTCAGCAGCAGGTGAGGAGGATGACCAGGAGTTTTTAAGAACTAGAACCTGCAACTGTCTTCTCAGAAAGGAGGGCTCTCTCAGAACCCATGACACACGAGGTGCTGCCTATATTGTCTTGATACCGCAGTCAAAAGAAAATGCCTCCGTCTGCACTAAGAGAGGCATAGCCTCTAGGAGGAGGGATAGTCCTGCTGTAATGACCCTGGTCAGACCCTATCTGGAAGGCGGCTGATATTCCCTTCAGGGACCCACAGGTTTAGAAGATAGGTTGGGAAAGAGCCTGGATGGTGAGGGTCCTTAAGACCAAGCCACATGAAGTCCAGCTAAAGCATCTGGAAAGGTTTAGTCTGGCAGAAAGGAGACCCAGAGGATGTGATGGCTGTCTTTGAGTGCTTACAGGAAGGAATCAGGCTCCTCCTGCTTGATCCCAGAAAGCAGAACCAGGAGGGATAGAGGAGAGACGTTGAGAGGACAATTTAGGTTTGACGTCAGGAAAAGCAGAAAACAGGAAAAAAAAACTTTTCTCACAGGAGAACTGTTCCAAGGTGGAATGGATTGTGTTGAAAGGTAGTGAGCTCCCCGTTTCTGGCAGTCTTCCACCAAGGGCTGTGTGAGCTCTTTGGGGATGCTGAAAAACAGCAGAACACAAACTGAAAGAGCACTAAGCTTGGAGACAGGAAGACCTGGGAAAATCCCATTTCTAATCTATGAAAGAGGAATAATTACATCTCACAGAGTGGTTGTAAACATCAGATGAGTGAATGTGTACAAAGCTTACTTTGCTATTGACACACCAGTCCTATGGTTTTGTTCGTGTGCGGGGAATTCTTGTTCCGGAGTAAGTTGGGGTAGATGCGGATTCTGGGACCTAGGTGAGGCAGCTCAGCAGCACACTGAGCCACCAGAGCATGGGAGAGCCTGCCCTTCCATGGACAGGGGGCCCGGCCCTCCCTCACTACCTGCTCCCTCCCCTTCAGCAGAAGCGGGTCTGGCACCCCAGATAGGACAGTCTGGGTTCAGAGGCAGAGAACATTAGGTACAATCCCAAAGCACTTTGGAGATTGAGCTGGGCAAGAATGTAAACCATTTTACTTGGCCTGGTGTAGAAAGCAGTTTGGGATCCGGAGTAAGAAGGCCAGGGCTTTGGACCTTAGCCTCTCACTCACTACCATGGACACTTTGGGGAAGTGCCCTTGTCCTCTCTAGGCTTCAATTTCCGGCTTAGAACAGATGATCTCTAGGGTCCCTTCCAGCTCTGAATCTATGCTCCTGTGATCCTCTGGGTAAATCCCTCAGCCCTTCCGGGCCTCACTTTCCTGATCTGTAAAACTACAGGGTTAGAATAGATGTTCCTTACAGCTCTGAACTTATCATTCCTTTCTCAAAGAATTAAGTGATTTGGGTATATGACAAGGGCTTCTTCTTTTTAAAACATTTTAAATTGATGTCTTTACAAGAATATATTCCTCTCTGTTCCCTCTCCCAGAGAGCCATCCCTTATAGCAAAGACAAAAAAGGAAAAAGAGGGAAAACCCCAGTTCTGCCAAATGAACCAGCACCTCATCCCACTCCGCCTGCCTGCAGTTTCCCAGGCTCAGAGAGGGCCAGGGCTTCCTAGTCTAGTCTGGGCTTCAGCTACTTGTTACTGGGACCTGTGCTTGGGATTGTAGCCACCTTGGAAGATTGTAATAATAGCAGCAATAATAGCTGATCTTTCTGTAGTGGATCCAGTTGGAATGGTGCTTCATCTATATTACCTGCTTAGAGCCCCATGGGAACCTGCAAGGTCAGCATGATAGATACTATTCTCCATTTTATAGATATGGAAACTGAGGCTTGGAGAACCTGACTGAGGCAGGATTTGAATGCAGGTCTTTCCTGACTCTAGCTTCAGTGTACTGGCCACAAACACCATCCTGCCTCCCAACTGGACCCCGGATCTCCTTAGTGCCCTCTCCTGCCAGCCCCTTTCAGGCCCCCTCTGTGCCCCAGTGCCCTCATTTGTCTCACTGTACCTGCCCAGGGTCCATGTGCTCCTGCTTGGGCCCTCGCATCACTGCTGGTATGATGCCAACCCCGCTCCAGTTTCACTGGGGGACATTTGGTGTAAGTTGGGGGGGTCTGAACTCTCTGGACCCCCAACAGGCAGACTTTGGCTTATTGAACAAAGTTAGGATGCTGCCTCTCCTTGCTCACACCTTCCCACTTTCCTCCCTGAGTTTTGACAAGAGGAGGAAAGCGCCCTTCTTCACCTCCCACAATGCACAGTAATAGCTGACATTTATCTACATAAAGGTTCCCAAAGCTCCGTGCAGACGTTGTCTCCTCTGAACCTCACAGCCACCCTGAGTGCTGAGCTCACAGGGATCGCCGTCCCCTCTTGACAGATGAGGTTCCGTGTGCAAAGACTTGGCCAGGGCCACACAGCAAGCCCTGCTGTTTTCTGACTCAGTTTACCCTTCTTTCCCCTACACTTGGGTGCTTCCTTGATCTTTGGGAAGGAGTCCTTAATTTGAGGACTAGATCACAGATGGAGAGCTGAAAGGGAGTGTGAGGGGTCTAGTTCAGCCTTCTCATTTCATAGACAAGGACACTGAGGCCAGAGCCTAAATGCCTTGTGCACAAGCACACCGCTTGTGAATGCTGGAGGCAGCACAGGCCGGTAGGAGGACGCTGAATCGAGTCAAAAGATCTGGGTTCAAATTGTAGCTCTGCTCTTTAGGTCTAGGTGACCCTGGGCGAGGCTCTTGCTCTGGCTCAGCATGCATTTCCTTCCCTGTGAAATGAAGAGGGAGCTGGAGCAGACGGCATGTGCGGTCCCTGCCCCGTCTGGATCTGAGAGCTTGTCATCCTGTGACCCCGAGCCTAGCTGGGCTCTCGAGCTGATGCAGAGTGGCGACCTGGGAGTCCAGAGCGTGAGATGCTGGAGCGGCAGGACCGCTGCGTGGCCGGACGACTCTTACACCCCAGGCAAGAAAGTCCTCCTGGCCCCCGGGCCTCAAGCTTTTGATTTTCAGCGTGGGTTATATTTACTGATGCTTGCTGTATTCAGAGTGAAAACATCTTAGTCTTACGGTGAACCTAGTTGAGACCTCACAGACTGGTCGTTTTTACTCTAAAATCCCACGATCCTGAGTCAGTCAATTAGCCAATAGGAGAAATATTAGTAGTGGACAGGGCTGCTAGGGAGACCCTGAACGACAATAACAGCGTGTGTATGACGCTTTGCCAGCATTATCTCCCTTGGCCCTCACCAGCAGGTGCTATTACCATTTCCATTTTACGGATGGGGAAACCGAGTCTCCGAGAGGTCGGTGGTGTGCCTAGAGTCACACAGCTGGACTTAGGAGGCCAGGCTGAAAGCCTCCTAGCACAGTCGCCCACTTTTGTGGGATGGGCTGCCTTGGGAAGCTCCGGACAAAGACTTGGAGGTTCAATAAGGCACTTCGGGTCAGACCTAGGTGGGACCAGCTGGCCTTGAAGGTGCCTGTAACTTTGCTATGCAGGGATTCGGAGTCAGAAGGGGCCTTAGAAGTCATCTGGTCCAGCCCCCTTAATTTAGAGAGAGAAAACCCAGGACCTGTGGGGTTTGAAGAGCTGGGTCACAGAGGCAAAGATGGAAGGAATTTTAGGAGACATCTAGGCCAACCCGTCGTCTGACAGGTGAGGAAACTGAGGCCCTGGAGGGGAACTGACTTTCCCTGAGTCACATAGATAGTGAGTGGTGGAGTCAGGCTTTGAACCCAGGGCCTCTGACTCCAAATTCAGCATTTGCTCCCCTTCTCTATGCCAAAGGTCCTGATAAAAATTCGAGGGCGAAGGGGGTCTCTGGCTAGCCGTGAACTTGAGAAGCCCCAGCGTGTCCTTGCTTCCCAGGGCACTGGTGGTCAGCATCTCTGTCCCACTTCTCTCATCCCCCACCCCAGAAGATGGGGTAAAAAAGCAGCAAAGGCCAGTTGTGGGAGAGTTGGAGGATTCTGTGTTTTCCTTTCAAAGGATGTTATGTAACTTGCTAATGAACCAGGAGAGCTTTTGAAATGCTCCCCCTGACAAGGATAATTTAATTGCAACCCTTCCCCTTCAATTAGTGCCCGATGCAGGGATGAGGCCTGGAAACACAGCAGCAGAACCTGGGCAGCAAACAGGGAAATTACCATCTGACGGCAGACTCTGCATTTAAGAGCATCGTGGAGCTGTTATCTCCAGGGAGGGAGGGCCCTGCCCGCGTGGGGCGCTTGTCAAGTTCCACCTCCTGCTTTCTGGCTTCTCTTTGCTTTAGATGGGATTGGCCCCCAGTCCCAGAGACTCGTCTAGGCAGGCTCCAAGCTGGAAGCCTAGAGTGGGTGCTGGTCATAGGACCACAGACCCAGAACTGTCGGGGAGCTCAGGGGCCTTCTAGCCCACCCTGTCATATGACAGATGGGGAAACTGAGGCCAGGAGAGGGGAAGTGACTTGTCCAAGGTCACACAGCTGGTAAGTGGCAGAGCCAGAATTATCCGATTCCAGATCCAGGGGTCTTTCCACTTCTTCCCTGCCCTGGTCTTTTCCACAGATCCAGTAAGAGACGTTCCTTTCTGGTTGCTTGACCTAGTCTGGAAGAATCTGGATCGGGAAGGGCCTCCCAGGCATCCAGCCCGCTCTGTACCTGACCTAGAATCCCCTCCCTCAACAAAAGCCCCAATGAGGGTTCACTGAGCCTCCACTGGAAGATCTCCGGGGAGGGCAGTGGGCCCAGGGAGGCTCCGGGCCTCAGTTTTCTGCTCTGGAGAAGCAGGCCTGTGTGACTGCGGCCATCTGATTCTGTCCTCACTGATTAGGTGCTAAGCGGATTCTAGCCACGATAATGGTTGCCTTGGACCGGAACACGTCCGAGGAACCAGAATCAAAGTCTGGACTTGTTGGGTCTTCAGGAAATCTGTGTCCAAACCCAGCTCACCCGCTTCCTACCTGTAGCTGCAGCTAATAGTGACCTATCCCTATCACTTCACCTCTCTGGGCCTCAGTTCCCCTGTCTGTAAAATCTGAGGGTTGGAACACTGGACGTTTATCTATGACCTGAGAGATACTTTCAATCTTCCCCCTCAAAATATCCTAAATTGAGCCCCAGTGGTCTGCACAGTCCAGTTAAGAAACAGACATGGCTCTGCCATGAGAAGAAGACTCTGTTTGCCTCAGTTTCCCCATATCTAAAATGGGGATAATAGTAGCACAGAGCATGAAATGAGATATTTGTAAAGCACTTTGTGAACCTTACAGTATAATAGAAATGTGACGATGATGGATGATGGTGGCAAGGGGAGGGCTAGAAAACCCCGGAGCCTCCTGCCAGAACAGTGGCAGAATTTACCTCCCAGACCAATCAGGCCCTTGTGGGGGAGGCATTTCCACAGGCCAGCTCAGAGGGAAGACGGCTGAGGGAGCAGGTGGGCCCATGCTCCCTTTCTCTCCAGGATGAACAAGCAAGCAGACAAAGAGAAGGGCGGCTTTTCTGGGGCCTGAAGCCCCAAAGCCTTGGTCATGAATTCTGGCCAGTCTGCTTCTTTGGGGTTTGCTTGTCATTTGCTACCCGATCGCCTCAAGTCTATAATCTGGGAATGGGGCTAAGGAAAAGGGGTTTTGGTTTGGAAGACAGAGGTGGGGGCCGGTTCTGGTTTCATTGATTGGCTGATAGTGGCAGGACTTTTTAAAAAAGAAGTTCATAATCTGTGAATTGCTCTATAAACAGCACTTGTTCTTCAGGGTGGCTCGGGCCATTCACAGCTGAAAGGGACGGCCTAAAATCCGTGACCCAGGGAGCCTATCTCCCAGGTGGCAGAACAAGGACTCAGGCTGGGAGACCCCAGACAGGGAGGCCTCAGAGGCCACTGCGTCCAATGCTCTTTTTTTGTAGGTGAGGAAATCGAAGCCCAGCAGGTCAAGGTCTTTGCCCAAGCTCACTCAGGTAACAAGCTTCTGAGGTGAGATGGCCACTCACCATTGCACCACCCTGTCTCCTCAGTCCCCTGTTAGGTTATCTCTCCTCGCTCACTTTCTAAATGCCAAGGGGACAATTATTCGTAGCTAGAATCAGCTTAGTACCAAATGAGTGAGCATATAACACAAAGGAGGAAATAAAGCGGTGCTGGGAGCAGACGATTACATGCAGCTGCTGTCCCCTAAGGCGGCTCCGTCTAGTGGGGAGCAGAGTTTAATGGGATTTAGGGGTCCTTCTTCTCTTCCCTGATCTGTCACTGATGCCAGAGGTTGCCAAGTTGTTTACCTTCTCACAGTCTCATTTTTCCCCATTTGCAAGTTGTGGGTAATCTGATCGAAGTCAAAGTCAATTTGCAGAGCTCTCAGGAGCCGCGGAATTCTACAGCTGGAAGGGAAATTGGAGATCACCTGGGCCATTTTTACATGGAGGCCTAGAGAAAGGAAATAACTTGCCCAGGGTCACCCAGTGAGAGAGTGGAACGGCTGGGGCTAGAAACCAGCTCTCCATTACAGTGGGTGCTGTCTCTCTATGAAGAGTACTCGGTAAGATCATTAAGCTTTCTATCACTAGAGTGCAATTCTCTCCTCCCCTTCTCTCTCCTCCTTTCTTCTTTCTCCTCCCCTCTCCTCCCCTCTTCTCTTCTTCTCTCCTCAGAGAATCTTTCTTCTCAGGAACCGCCCCTCCTCACAGCCCCTCTCTTCACCCTCTTCCCTTCACTAGAGTATCCAAATCTCACAGCTGGAAGCAACCTCAGAGACCCTTGACTCAATTGATCAACACCATACATACATACATACATACATACATACATACATATATATCTAGATAGAGTAAGTAGAAAATAAGTAAAAGACAGCTACAAACAACTCATACCTGAGCAGGAAATCCCTTTACGATATGGGACTAGCTGACATTTATATAACCCTTTAAGGCTTGCCAAGAGGCCAAAGTCATGATGTTATCAGAGACTCACCATTCTGTGACACTCTATGGGACAACCTTGGTGTCAGAGGTCGATCTGTAATCCATGACCCTGAATTCTACACGTACTAGGTTCAACCTAAGGGATCAAATAAAAAAAAAAACCACCAAAAGCAAAACCCACTGTCTATTTTGCTCATGTTACCTCCATCCAGAGTTGTCTCTGTGAAATCTCAGAATATAGCTTGAATATAAATTGTGTCTAAATCCCCATAAATGAAGGTAAAAGTGTCCTTAAATTCTACATAAGCATTCAAGGTAACAAAAGCATATGTTGGGTAGGACAACCTTTCTTCTACCCTATAGACTGTGCAAAAAGCCTCATAAAGAATTTTCCACAAATAGAATTCTTTCCCCTTTCCACTGTGTCCCAACTTCTTTGGATCCTAAAGTCTTCTAGAATCATAGAACCACATTGTGGTTTGGACTAACTAACTTTGGTGGTGGTGGGGCAAGTACCCAGACATTCCATGGAGCTCCTCTTCACCTCTAGAGGCACAAATAGACATTTGGCCTAATGGTACGAGCCTGTGGTTTGAACTCCCTCAGTGACCCCTGGGGTTGATAAACAGGTGATCCTTGGATATTTTGTGCACTCCACATTCACCTTCACATACTCATATGCCCAGACAAGCATTATGGTAGTACCCCAAGGGGCTTGGACTCTTTATAGGAGGAAACAAACTTGGGATTACTAGAGTGAAAATCTCTTTTCTCTGTTTACATAATTCAAAATCATAGTGGAAAGCCAAGCCCAGGTCTTTTGGTCTCTTCTCTTCTATCCATCATGGGGTAGATTCCTATATGGCTTCTCCAGCTTCAGGCATCATGACTAAAGCCCTCTTCTCTCTCCAAGAGGTAAGTGCTTCTCAGGAAATCTCCTCTCTCATACTAGAAGGCAGGACTCCAGAGCTCCTGAACTTAGGGCAGTATCTACCATAGTGTATGGTTTCATGGCCATGGGTAGCCCCTACATCAGTAGGTCACAGCCTCTGTACACATCTAGAAGTCTTCCAGAGTTTCTGTGGCTGAGACTTTCATCTATTTGAAGCCAAACTGGGGATTACTATGAACTTGCCTTGGTGGGTCTCAAGCTACTGAGCTATACCATCTGACACTGGATTTGTTCTCAGAGCCTTCCCTCCTAGTGCAGCCTTCAAGAGCTCAGGGTCATCTCCACACCAAAGTGAGGACCCTAGTGGAGCCCCTGAATACAGTACGCACTTAATAAAATCTTGTCAACACATGATTTGTTGAAATTCCACTTGCACTTCCTGGGAAAAGTTAATCATTGGCAGAGAAGAGGGCCTTGAAAAATGCAGGTGACACATTTAAGTTTTGATGGCATTATGGGGTCAAGGAAGGATAATGGGATTGAGCTTGGGCAGGGTGGAGCCAGGTGGGTACTGATAGCAATGGAAGGCCCTGGATTTGCCACAGGGAGGCCGAGTGCCTAGAAGTAAACGGACTTCAGAAGGGATGGCACTGACACAATTTTGCTTTAGAGAACATTGCTCTGTCTTGGGGAAATAGGACGCTCTGGAGAACAGAGTGTGAACAGGACTGAGGCACTGGCTGGGCATAGGCAAGGACTGATGGTCTCATAGTCGTCTCAAGACTCAAGCAAAGGGTGTGGTCACCATTGGGAAGAAGGTATCATCTAAGGTCAGATAAGTAGGCAAGAATAGGGATGGGCACTTTTGAGTCTGGGCAAAGTCCAGACAGGCCTGCCCTGAGACCAGCCAGAAGACAGCACCATTGCCACTATCACAGAAGCAAAGCAGCTGAGCTCTGGGGGCACTAATCGGGAAACCCACTGTTTTTTTTTGTTGTTGTTTTTGTTTTTAGGCAACTGAGGTTAAGTGACTTGCCCAGGGTTACACAGCTAGTAAGTGTCAAGTGTTTGGTCTGAGGCCAGATTTGAACTCAGGTCCTCCTGACTTCAGGGCTGGTGCTCTATCCACTGTGCCACCTAGCTGCCCCCCGCCCACTGTTTTCTATTCCCCTCAGGAATGCCTGTCAGGAGCATCTAAAAAGAGGGAGAGCTGGGGTATCAGGGAGAAGTGCTTTTATTGATGGGTCCGTTATATTTCAATTGTCTAGTTGTAAATGTTAGAAGGAAGGAAGGAGAGAGCTTCTCAGACCTCTCTGTGGTTCTAGGACAGTGGCAACCTAGCTGACTCCCTGAGTGTCTGCTTTTATGATCCCCAGTCTTGTGGGTCTCTATGGGTTTTGAGCCTGGAACAGAGCAGTGAGTGATGACAGCTCTCTGTCATGCGCCCAGCAATACCTGCATCCTTTACAATACCTTTAGACCCCTTCCCTATTCTGGGGCATATCTCAGTCAAGGGGTGCAGCACTCTGGTAACTAAAGGTTCAACAAGCATCATGGAAAAATGGGAGACACTTCATACTCTACCACCTGCTGAATTTATTCCAAGAGCCTCCTTTTACTGGCTTACTCCATCCCTGAAGCAAGGTCAGACTGGTCTTAATGGACTGATATCTCAATGACAGAGGCAAAATCCTCTTTCATTCAAGACTACTCTTTTTCAAAAGTCTGTATGTTTTTGTGTGCATGCATGTGTGTGTTTATTTGTATATGTGTGGGTGAGAGTGTGTACATGTGTGTGACTGTGCTTGTGTGTATATGTATATATTGTGCACCTGTGTTTGTATGTATATGTGTGTGTACGAGTATTGGTGTGTGAGTGTATATTTGCATATATGAGTGTGTATGTTTGTGTATAGGTGTATGTTTGGGTGTGTATGTGTGTGTTTGTGTGCTATTCAATGTCCTTTGGGTAAATTGGGATAGTACAAGTTCTCTCTTGACTCTTTGGGTGCCCCTGAACCTTTCTATTTCCCCTTCATTGTGGTTTCCCTGTCCTCTTCCTCCAAGAGCCAGGCTCATGCTTGTAGTAGGGGGGCTTCACAAACACATAACTTAGGCCCTCCAGAATCTTACAGCATGATGGGAAAAGAACCCAAGAAGTGCTGATGTACATATCAATTTGTGGCATCCTCTCTTTCTGTGGGACTCTCCCCACAGAGATTAGAGACCAGGGGATGTCTAGATATCTCCCCTCCTGCCCCACTTTCATGCTGTAACTTTCAGGTGAAGAGATAAAATGTCCATGCTTGGAAATGCTTCCATGATTCTCTTTAGAATATAGGGCAACACAATTGGTGACCCAGGCAAAACATGTAGACATGTCCCTCTCACACATAAGGCATGCCAAATGTCTCAAAGAACAACCTTCAGAGATAATACAATTCTACTAGAAGTCAAGATATAAATTTCCTCTGGGTCCCCATATTGGAGAGTGCCCCAAATTTCCCCAAAGGATCCCTGTCAATGTATTAGGAAAACACAAATGGAGTTCCTAACACACTCCTCACTAGAACAGGTGGATTAACTGAAAATGAAAACAAATCCAGAAAAGCCCCAAAGAGGTGTGGTTGCCCCCAAAGGGCTTAAACACTGAGGGTAAGTGATTCAAGTTTTTAGGAGACAGGCAAATCTTATCCTATGAATTTGTGATTCATAAGGATCTGAAACAAGTTATCTGGACTCATGGCACAAAATAAGGCAAGCAATATACGTCAGTCAGCAAAGGGGGAAATTAAAAAAACAAACATTTATGAACTATCATAACGTGCTTCAGGTGACCTGCCACTTATAGGAATTGTAGGGATATGAAAATCCATATAACCCCTAGTTTTATGTTTGTAAAAGTAATTAAAAACAAGTACTTAAGCATTTAAACAAGCAAAAGTCATCACAAAAGAACTGGCCCTATGTTTAAAGGGAAGCAGACTATCTAATTGTATTCTTAAAGGAGAAAAAAATAATAATTTATCTTTAGTGTATCTAAGAGTGAGAGTCCTAGATGAAGTCTTTTCAATGACTCCTCGTGAACATATAGAGCCCCAAAATTGTTCCAGAAAGGTCCCCATGGGGTAGCACATCCAATGGACTCACCTCTGCCATTTAATCGATGTCTACTCTACAGAGTTCTAGAGAAAACCCTGAAGGCTGCTGGGTTATCATTGCCGGTATATTTTGTGTGAGCCCCCATCAGTGTAATTCCCATTCATTATCAAACAGATTTCATTAGCTTTTTCAAAATGTATTTGATAAGCAGATACGGCAAGGTCACTTGTTACAGGAACAATCCTACTCCTTGCCACCACCACCCCAAAACCAAGGACATACTTTCTCCTTATATACATGTGGTCTTTGGGGAGAGTGGGATCAACATTATAGCAAAATTGTAGTAAGATAAATGTGTAAGAAACCTGTGTGGCAAAACACAACTCACAGTCCTTGGTTACTGAGTCTCCTTTTCTCCCTTCATCGTGTCCTTATGAGGACCAGCTTAGGTATAGTTTTATGCTGGGCTTTTGTAAAGTCAATAGCCTGCCTTTCTCTCTAACATGAGGGGTTATATTCCTTGAAGCTACTTTTTTCCCCCTAGTCTGTCCTTAGTGTGTCTCTCAGATTCCAATACAAATACTTTTATTGCTCTAGAGACACTGCTACTGAGCCAGTGGGAATTCTGGATCTTCTGACCTTTTAAAGTTCAGAAGATCATCAATTGGTCATCAGGAGGGGGAAGAGAGAAAACTCTCCTTCCACATAATGACAACTGCCTTTCAGAAGTTCCCAACTGCTGGATTCAGCCACCGCACAAACAACTGGCTTGCTGTGGTATACATAAGTCCAGAGGTGTGCTGAACTCTCTCAGGTAATCACGAGGCATTGCCTTTGAGGCATCATCCATATTTATCTGATGATCAAAGAACTTTATTGCTCTCGAATTGATTACGGGGCTTGTTTGCACCTATGTTACACTTCTGATTGATTGATTGAATGCAGCTGTCTGGGCTTTCTACGATTACATTAATTACATCATAATTACAGATGAATGTTTTCAAACTAAAATTCCTAAGTTTATAAACCCCAAGGAACTCAGAGCATGGTGGCAAGTCAAGGGACTGTCATTATTATTTTTTTCCCCATTTGTCTTTTCTGAAAGGCAAGTAGCTTGTAAGAGAGAATTCGCCTTGTGATCAAAGGCCTCCCTATGTAATTGTACTGATGAAGAGTTCTAAGGTTCCTGATTCTAAGATTCTCCCCCACCCCCATCCAATTCAATGATTTTGGGTTAGGAAAGTCATGGCTTTGGGCCTTCCTCCTGGTCTCTTATTGTTGGAATACTCTTGACTCTCTGTTGTTCAGTGTGGTGACCTACCTCTGCCCCCTCATCTGTTCCACAACTAGGAAACTGGATCTCTATAAACTGTCATTCTCTTCTTTCCCAGTCCTGGCTCTGAGGGTGTTCAGTTTTTTCCAACCTTCAGCTCTGCACATATGCCAGCCAACTGTTTTCCATTCAAAACTTTGCAATTAAAATTAGTTTTTTAGTGAAATTTAAGACACCAGGCACATACACCGTGTAAGTCCTCTCTGTTTGCATGGTAACTATTGACCGCTTAATTCCATAGTAATTACAATGTAGTGGCAGAGTGATTACATAGCAAGGACCGTATCATTAGATGTGATTACTTCTGTCTTCTTAAGCATAGGGCAGGTTACATGGTAATTGCTTTTGGACCTTCCAAATGCAGTTGCAGAGTAATCTATTGCAGCCTGTAATTAGCAAGGAGTTATATGGTGTTTGCCAAGCAAGCAAACATTGTAGGCTGCCATTTATATAAAGGCCAGGATGAAAGGCACTATGGGATTGACTGATCAGGGCTCCAATAGACACCCTTGGGATAGGGCCATAGTAGTAGGCTCCCAACTTTCTTCACATCATTTGGCCAATGAAAGGGTCGTGAAATCCAATGTTAGGACTAATTGTCCTCTGTCCTTGGATTGGAAGGAAGCCCTTTCTTTGTGTCTCAAACAAACAGGAGTTTGGTAGTTGTACATCCTTTCTTGTACATAGTGGGTGTTCAATAAGTACTTGCTGAGATGTTTGAATGACTAAATAAGCAAAGCTTCCTTCATTACCTGTTTGGTCAAGAAGTTCTACTTTTACAGGCAGTTAAGGTTTGCAAAGTGCTATGCATACACCACCTCATTTCTTTTTGTTTTCCAGTGCCCAAAACATTGCCTTGCACCCAGTAGGCTCTTAATAAATGCTTGTTGAATGAATGGTTCTCACATCAAACTTCTAAGTCCTATAGATATGATTATCTCTATTTTACAAATGAGAAAATTGGGGCTTAAAGTGGTAAAGAGACTTGCCTTGGGTTGAAAGACTAGTACATGTCAGAGATTGGATTTGCACACAGGTCTTCTTGCTGACTTCTTCATTGCCTGTGTGCCTTTTAGCAAAACATAAGTTCTCTGATTATCCCTTTTAATTAGTTTTCTTTTTGCTTTTGCTTTGTTTTAAATCATGACTGCTACCCCTGCCCTTCTTACTTCAGCTAAAGCATAATGGATTCTGCTTCAGACCTTTATTTTAACTATGTGTGTGTTTCTGTTTCAACCGTCTGTCTTGTAAACAATGCATTGTTGCATCCTAGTTTCTAATTCATTCTGTTATCCACTTCCATTTTATGAGTGAGCTCATTCCATTTACATTCACAGTTATGATTAGTAACTGTGGATTTTTCTCCATTCTATTTTCTTCTGTTTAGCCTTCTCTTTCTCTTTTTACCCTATGCCTCTTTCACAGTTTGTTTTGCTTCTGACCACTGCCTCTCTTAATCTACTCTTTTATCACCCACCCCCAATATCTCTTATCCCCTTTCCCTCCTTTTTCCCTATTGGGTAAGATAGATTTCTATACCCAAATGTGTGTGTGTGTGTATTCTTCCTTCTTTGAATGAATTCTGAGAGTAAAGTGCAAGCATTGTGTGCCACCTCTCCCCCATTTCCCCCTTTTACTATACAAGCTCTTTCTTATTTGCCTCTTTTATGTGGAAAAAAAATCCCCATTCTATCTCTCCCTTTCCCCTTTTCCCTTTGCACCTCTCTCATACCTTCATTTTTTTTTTGGAGATTTTTCTGATATAATCAACTCACACCCATGCCCTCTGTCTATATAGACTTCTTCCAACTGCCCTAATAATGATAAGCTTCTTAGGCGTTACATGTATCATCTTCCCATATAGGAATGTAAAAAGTTTAAATTTATTGAGTTCTTTATGATTATTCTTTCACACTTATCTTTTTATGCTTCTCCTGAGTCTTGTGTTTAAAAGTCAAATTTTCTATTCAGTTCTGGTCTTTTCATCAGGAATGCTTGAAAGTTCTCTATTTCCTCTGAAGGATTATATTCAGTCTTGCTAGGGAGGTTATTTTTGGTTCTAATCCTAGCTCCTTTGCCCTCTGAAATACCATATTACAAGCCCTCCACTCCTTTAACATGGAAGCTGCTAAATCTTGTGTGACCCTGAATGTGGTTCCATGACATTTGAATTGATTCTTTCTGGCTGCTTACAGTATGTTCTTCTTGACCTGGGAGCTCTGAAATTTGGCTATAATATTCCTGGAAGTTTTCATTTTGGGATCTATTTCAGGAGGTGACTGGTGGATTTTTTCAATTTCTATTTTACCCTTTGGATCTAAGACACTGAAACAATGTTTCCTTGATAATTTCTCAAAAGACAATGTCTAAGCTCTTTTTTTGATCATGACTTTCAGGTAGTTCAATATTTCTTAAATTATCTCTCCTTGATCTATTCAATTGTTTTTCCAAATGTTTTCACATTTTCTTCTAATTTTTTAAAATTCTTTTGACTGTTGTTTTATTGTTTCTTAATGTCTCACGAAGTCATTAGCTTCCAGTTGCCCAATTCTAATTTTTTTGGGGGGGCTAGGCAATGAGGTTAAGTGAGTTGCCCAGGGTCACACAGCTATTAAGTGTCAAGTGTCTGAGGTCAGATTTGAATTCAGGTCCTCCTAACTCCAGGGCCTATTCTTTACCCACTGTGTCACCTAACTGCCTCCCTCTCACTCTGACTTTTAAGGAATTATTTACTTCATTGAGCTTTTGCACCTCCTTTTTCATTTGGCATACTCTGCTTTTTAAGTAGTTCTTCAATGAATTTTTATGCCTCTTTTACCACTAGGCCAATTTTGCTTTTAAGGGTGTTATTTTCTTCAATACTTTTTGTGTCTCTTTTACCAAGACGTTAATTGTCTTTTCATATTTTTCTTGTGGAACTCATTTCTTTTCCCAATTTTCCTCTACCACTCTTATCTCTTTCTTTCCATCTTTCAGGAGTTCTTGCTGGGCTTGGATCTAATTAGCAACTTTTCTTTGAGGCTTAGCTTTTAGCTCTTTTCATTTTGTCATCTTTTTCTAAGTTTATGTCTTGGTCTTTCCTGATACCATAGTAGCTACTTATGGTCAAGCCCTTTGTTTGTTTGCTCATTTTCCAGCCTATTTCTTGATTTTGAACTTTATGCTAAAGTTGAGCTCTGTTCACCTGAGGGTAGGGAGGCACTGTCCCAAGCTTCAGGCTTTTCTGTGCTGCTATTTTCTGAGCTAGTTCTGGGGGACTATAAGTTTTTGGTGCTTCCAAGGCGGTGTGATGCAGGGAGAGGTGATCACTGCTCTCATGGTCTGTGCTCTGGTCTACCCAGGAAGGGCCCCTTATCCCTTGTAGCCACTAGCTCCAGTCCTCTTCTTGGCCCTGGAATTGTGACCCAAAACTACATATGGACAGTAGAGTTGCCAACAAACACCAGCTTCCCCCAGGGCCAGCAAAGGGTCCCCTGTAATTGCTTTCTGACCAGTTATCTGATCCCCTTACTGTCTCTGGGCTGGGAGGTCCCGAAGCTGCTACTGCTGCCACAGTCACTATCACAGTGGCCTTCAAGGCCCACTACTGCTGCTACTGCTGTACTTTAGGCTGGCCCCAACCCCAAAGTCATAGACTTCTCTCACTGACCTTCTAAGTTGTCTTAGGCTGGAAAAATGTTTCTTTCTGACCTTTTGTTGGCTCTGCTAATTCAAAATTTGATTTGATTAGTTATTTCAAAGTTTTTTGGAAAGGAATATTAGGAGAGTCCAGCTGAGTTGCTAATCTGTACTCTGCCATCTTGGCTCCCAAGGCTTAACTCTTAAGTGATTATGGACTTCTCTAAGAAGGCTCTTCAGTGGTCAGATGTACCAACCCCACTGTCTATAGGGAATACCCCTGCCTTTTGTATTCTGTGTCAGACATCCTCTACACTGGTGGTTGTCTCTCCTCTTGTAAGCCTTGCTCAATCAGAGGTCTGTCCAATGAGCTCTTGTCACATTGTTTAAGAAATCTTGGATGACTTTGACCTACATATGGGAGGTGCCTTGTTGGAGGAGCATTTTTTTTTAGGCAATTGGGGTTAAGTGACTTGCCTGAGGTCATACAACTAGTAAGTGTCAAGTGTTTAGTCTGAGGCCAGATTTGAACTCAGGTCCTCCTGACTTCAGGGCTGATGCTCTATCCACTGTGCCACCTAGCTGCCCCTGGAGGAGCATTTTAAGTCTATATTTTACACTTCCAAATCAAATGCTTTTTTATAGTCCTCAAGCAATTAGTCCAGGGAGCTCTTGTAGACTCTGATCCATTTGATTGTTTGAAAAGCCTTTGAAAAATAGTATTATTTATTGCAAAGTAAAAGGGAATAAGGATACCACAGTCACTTCTTGTCTTCACATATGATCGTTTTTTGAGCCACCTCAATACTCCTGATGTAAGCCTCCCAGGTCAGAGGGCACAGGGAGTGTCCCCTTTACTTTGTTTCCACATAGACACCCCACTTTTGTTCTTATAAAATCTTGTGTTTGCTTGAGCTCCCCCATCCTGGGCTGGTGCAGCGCATTCTGTTGAACTCAAGTGTAGATTTTCTGTTTATCCCTTTTCAGCTCTATCTTATTCCACTTTGCTCATTGTTCTAATGTTCTCAGATCTCTTGGCATCCTGACCCCACCTCCCTAATGGTAGCTCCAATTTACATGGCACTCTAAGGCTGGCAAAGAGCCTTGGGTACATCATCTCACTTCAATCCTTAACAACAACTCTATGAGGTAAACACTATTATTATCCCCGTTTTACTAAAGATGAGAGGGAATCTCAAAGAGGTTAAGTCACCTGCTGAGAAATACATAGCTAGCAATTTTCAGAGGCAGGATTTGAACCCAGGTCTCTCTGATTCTGAGGTCAAAGTTTGTTCACTATTGCATGCTGCCCTGTTTGTTAAACCTTCCCAGGTCTGTGTCATCTGGACATTTAATAAACACGACACCTATGACCTCACTCAAGTCATTGACAAAAATGGTGAATATCGTGGGGCCAAGGACAAATCCCTAGGAGCCTTTGATAATAATAACTAGCATTTATATAGTGCTTCAAAGTCTGCAGAGTACTTTATAAACATCTTAGTTTCTAAATCCTTGTAACAAACCTGGGAGGTAAGTGCTGTTATTGTCTCCATTTTGCAGATGAGGAAACTGAGGCATGGGTGAAGTGACTTGCCCAGGGTCATCCAGCTGCTGTCTGAGGCCAGTCAGAGTAACCTCTGACTTCCTGACTCCAGTGCACAATGGCACTACCTAGCTGCAGCTCACTAGAGACTACCCTCCATGTTGATATTGCGTCATTAATGATTAGTCTAGATCTGGTCCTTGGGTGTGCCACTTGGCAGCCCATCTGCCTTTACTGTGAACTTGCTCACCAGCAGAGCTTTACCACAATCCTGCGTACAATCGGTCCACAACATTCCCTTGACCTGCCAGCCCAGTAAGCCTGCCAACAAAGGCAATGAAGTCACTGGAGAAGGTGAGTTCTCCATGAATACATCCAGGCTCTTGTGATCCCCATTGTTCTTTCCCAATGCTCACGGACCATCCCTTTCATAATAAGTTATGGGATGCTGCCAAGAACTAGAGTTGAATCTCTACCATCTTCCTCCTTTTCTTCTGAGAACTGGCCTCAGTGCCTTCTTCCTTCTGGATGCTCTAGGATCCTTGTGTTAACGCCCTCCTTTGGTCCTCCGCTATTCTCACACATCATGGCAATCACTAGAGCGAGCCAGTTCTCAGAGACACCTGCCAATTCTTTCCAGCATGTGTTTTTCTCTCTTCTTCACACCTCTGCTCTCTCAGGTTCTACTGTGTGTTG
This sequence comes from Vombatus ursinus, assembly GCF_900497805.2. Taxonomy (NCBI): domain Eukaryota; kingdom Metazoa; phylum Chordata; class Mammalia; order Diprotodontia; family Vombatidae; genus Vombatus; species Vombatus ursinus. The sequence continues at coordinate 363,479 of NW_020944037.1, forward strand.
GGGTTGGGAGACCATTCGGGATCTCTTCTTCCCCAGTCCAAAGATGGACCTCCTTTATAGAGGAAAACAACGTGAGATGAAGGTGTAGCTGTTCCGCCTGTTGTCCAGCATTCATTACCATTGCCCCATTCACTCTAGGCTCTGCTCATCTCCCTTCTCTGACCCTTTTTTTGCATAAAGTCTTGGTTTTTAAAACCCTGTTTTTGGTGCTGTGGTCATCGACATTCAACATCGCCCGACTCAGCTCTGTACCTCCCCTTCTCTCACCCCAGGGGTTGCCGGCAAAAATGGTGCTCACTTCATTCTGTACTTCAGGAGCCATCTTTTGCCTTTCTTTACACCCCCAGTGCTCAGCACGGTGCCTGGCACATAGTAGGTACTCAGTCCATGCATGCTGACTGAACCAAGGGGGTCCTGCCATTACAACAGAAAGCTGACTTTCAGCAAAGTCCTCTCGCTTACTAGGGGCCAAAGCCGCATGAAGGGGAGGGTTATCATCTCCTCATTCCACATAGTTGGAAGGTACCTTGGTGTCATTTGAGAATCGGGATACCAACATCAATGTGGAAGGATCTGCTGTAATCAGATTGGACACAGACCACGTCCCATGACTTTCCTTATGCCCCACAGGAATGAGGCTGCCTGTGAGAAACAAGGCCTCATGGCTCTCCCTGAAATCCTAGCACCCCAGCCTCCGGCTGCCACGGATTCTCAGGCCTCTGAGCAGGGACAGCGTCAGATTGTCCCCCCTCAGGGAGCAGCCTCTTCCTTCATGTGGGCGCCATAGAAAAAATTCATCCATTCTCTTCCAGACTGTGAAGTTCTTTCTTTCTGCTGAGCCTTTGGTTTGTGTTTTTGGCTTGTTGTGTTCTGGTCCTTCGAGGCACAGAGAACTATGTCACAGCAGATCGGAAGGCAGTCGCTTCAAAGGGACGGGAGCCCAGGGCTCAGGAGGAAGCCACAGTTAAAAAGGACTCTCCAGGAGGGCGGGAGGAGGCCAGACAGAATCCCTCAGATTCCAGCAGCTTTGCACAGCTCAGCCGCAGCCTTTCTGGCCATAAGGGCACGCTTGCCCATAAGATCCAGATGAAGCCTCCGAATGATGGCCTTGGGCCCTACAGCCGGAGTGCCGTCCCACCCCTGCCCCCCGCTGTTCCCTCCCCCCACCGCCACTGAAAGCACGATTCCTAACCTCCCAGTCCAGGAGACGTGACTAGAGACGGAGGAGAGCCTGTCTTTCTCAAAGATATTCTTCTTTTCAAAAGCTAGCAGGTCACCGCATATGCCCACACATACAAGGGGCGCTCCCTCGTGCACCGTCATGCGTGTCATTAAGAAAGCCACCTCTCTTCACAGATGGGGAAACTGAGGCTTGCCCAGGGTCACAAGAACTAGCTGAGAGGCTGCTTTAGTCTCCTCACTTGATCCTACCTGCTGCCCCGCTTCTCAGGGGCCCGTCTTAGCGGACCATTTTAAAACCCTTCACGGCTGGTCGCCACCTCCCCTCACTCGAGGGAGGCCGGGAGGAGCCGTAACTGTCTCGGACGACTTGTCTTCTCCCCTCAACGTGAAGCTTTCTCTAGCGACTGCTTGGTTTTCTCGCTGCTGGAGCCTGTCCTCCGGCGGAGGGGCAGAGCAGAGACAAAGCAGTGGCTCTATGTTTACAGGACGTGGATTCGCATCTCGGCTCGTCCCCTTATCTCTGGTGTCAGTCGGAGGTCAGGAAACATTATGGAGTTCCTGCTATGGGCCAGGCACCGAACTGGGCGCTGGGGATACAAAGAGAGGCAAAAACGGTCCCCTGCCCAGTGAAGAAGACAGCGTGTAAATCAATCGGTCCGGGGAAGGTCTAGACGGAGGATGGGAAGGAAGGTGACGGCCCTGGAAGCTTGGGGACCCGAAAGGCTTCTGGAAAAGATGGAATTTGAGCCAAGCCTCGAAGGAAGCCAGGACTTTGAAGATGTGAGTTGAGAGAGCTTTCCAGAGCTGGGAGACATGCAGCGGAAAGGCATGGAGATGAGAGACAGAGCATCGTGTTTGAGAGACGGGTGCGGATAAGTCAGTGTAGTCGAGTGTGCAGTGTGAGGCTAGGAATAAAGCATGAGGGGCCTGCAGAGGGAGGCAGGGGTGCGAAGGGTTTTAGGTGCTAGATGGAGGACTTTACACTCCATCCTGGAGGGAACAGAGTCGCTGGGATTTGTTGGGGGATCAGATCTATGCTTCCTGTGGCTCCGTCGGGGTTTCATTGGTCAGGTTGGATACTGATGAATTGTGGGTTTATGTGCCCCTGGTGGAACGGGAGCTGGAAGTTCCATTTGTCTTTGTCAGCCCAGAAGCACGGACAGCGTATGGAGGACGTTGGGGCGACATTGACAGGAGAAAAATTCTCTTGAGGAAAGAATTGCCTTCCAGGTTCATCTGCTTGCTCTCTGCCTGAGGGACCCTCGCCTCCTTGTCTCAGGGCAATCAGCCTCTGTACGTGTCTGTCTCTTCCCTCAGCTGGGACATCCTTTCCAGATCCCCGCTTTAGTCAGACCCCCTCGTCACAGCAGCCACCGTGACTTCCTTACTTTCCAAAGCGTAGGGCTGACCACACTTGATATCCATTGTTACTGGCCACGAAGGCAGGAGCTGATTGACGGGGTTGATGTAACCTTTCCATGGTTGTGGGCCTTGAGCCCTGACTTGACAGGCCTTACTGGATACAAATTCAAAGTGGAATTTCTAATTTTTGCCCAAGATCTTAAAAAAAAAACCCAAAAAACTAGATGTTTACACTCCTCCCCCCGCCCCCAACAAAATGTCACTTCCTGATCTATCCCTATGTCTGAAAGTTTGCTCTTTTGGCTGCAGGGGGATTTTATGGCTGACATGGACACCAGGGCTTTAGACCCTTAGAGTCGCTTTGGGGAAGACAAACTGACCAAGACTGAGAGACCAGCTGGGAATAACCCAAAAAGGTTTTGTGCTTGCACTAAGAAGCTAGATTCTGCTAGGAGATTCTGCTCGGATTCCCCCAGCCGGCTTTCTCATTTTGATGAAGGGCAGTCTTAGAACAATACAGTCATGTGCTTTATGGGCTCACTTACTAGATGGTATGGTTAATTCGATTTGGCTTTAAATGGGGACTATTAAGTAGGTCATTGTTTGAAGGGAGCTATATTTAATTGTTGAAAATTAAAAATGGAAGTTGCTCGGTCCCTGTAGCCCAGACCCTTATTATTAGATCCCTGGTTTTCCAAATCACGTTATATTTATGGATGGCGTTTTTTCACAGAGAAGCTAAGAGGAGAGGGATGTTTGTGCTTTTGGTTGCTTGTTTGGTAGTGTGGTCATAGGCTCATTTCATTACATTATTGGGTGTGGAGGAAAGGAAGACACTCAACACACTTTGGCCTTACCTGTGCGCTTGAGAATGTGCCTGAGGACCACTCAGCCAGACCAGCAGCTAGTCCAGCTGGAGCGTCTCTGACTACCTGCCTGAGAGCAGTCCAGCTTCCTGGATGAAGGAAGCCCCCAAGTTCAGGTGCTCCCCAGGCCCTCTCGATCTCCTGGTTGGTGGGAAGGCTTTGTTCTGACTTGGCCCATAGGGTGGAGGCTACATCTGGGTCAGCCCAGGGTACTTGTAATGGTGTAAACAGGTACATGATGCTGGTATCTGGAAAGGAGATCACTCAAATACAACCCAAAGTCATAATTCCATGAGGCAGGTGACAGGAGGGGTCAGACCAGAGAAAGGGATCAAGGGTCAGCAACTTACTGAGAGCAGGTCTGGAGGCAAAGGTTTGCAAGTCCAGGCAGATCCCGAGGTTCTGAGTGCAATTGGGGTGGGGGGAGCTCATCTTGTCCCATGCTCTCTGAGGTCAGGTTTGGTCTCTCATTTTTTGTTATTTCCGTTGACACCGAAGCGGTTCCTGCGTATGTGGTTTTGCTGGTTTTCCTTACTTCACTGTGCATCAGTTCATGTAAGACTTCCCAGGCTTCACTGAGCTTGTCATGCTCCTCATTTCTTGTGCCACAGGAATGCTGTGTTACATTCATGTCTCACATAATGTTTAACTCTCCCCCCATTGATGGGCCTCCTCTCTTTTTTACTTCTTTGCTCCCATTAAAAGGGCTGCTGTGAATAACTCTGGGGCCTTTTCCTTTCTGCCTCAACCTGCTTTAGTGCAGTGCTTGGCACATAAAACAATGAATGTTTGTTGACTGAATGAATGTAGTTTAGCTGAATCCAAACTGCTTTCCAGAATGGTCAGGACAGCTCTCCCAACAGTGATGATCCAGGGTCTTTCTACATACCCTCAGCCCTGACTGGCTCACCGGACTTCAGGATTGGGGGCTGAGAGATAATTGGCAGATCTGTGGCCCTCTGAGAAACAGAGAGAGCATACCTGCATACTTGCAACCATGCAAGGACAGAAGGTCTCAGGCACAAGAAGAGAGGTTAAGTCAGGCCCTAGCCTTTTTCTGGGCACGTAAGCATTTATTAAACCCTTACTGTGTACCTGTGCAAAGTGCTAGGGTTACAGGGAAAAGCAGGAAGAGTCAGTAGGGATGGAGAGGGGAGGGAGGTATGGGCTGTTACCATGAGAAGGAAACGCATCTGAGCCACAGGAGGGGCTGACAGCAGCTACAGGCAGGCTGCTTCTAAGCAGGGGGTTTGCATTTTTTTTTTGCCAGAAGAAATTGGACTTGGGGCTAGTGTTTGGAGGGGCTAGTGTTTGTAGGTTCCCTAAGGAAATCTCCGGGGGCTCCAGATTTGTGTGGAGGGTCCAAGGGCTACTACAGGCTGTCTGAGAGCTACTCCAAGGATGCAACGCTTATCAGTGAATTCCTGCTGCCACAGCTGAGAGTCTGAGAGGAAGCGAGGGGGGCGGGGGGAGGGGAGGAAATGATGCATTGTGGGACAACTTGATGCATATACATATACATATATTTGTATGCATGTCAGGGCTCTCTGTGCTTCTGTGTCTATACACACAGAAACATATATTTATACACCAGCCTTAGAAAATCCTCACTCAGCCTCCCCACTCCTGTTTCTCAGCTTGCCAAGAATGAGAACTCTGTGTCTTCAGTCTCTCCTGATCTCCTGCAGGATTTTGTCCCTCAGCAGGGGTGTACTGGAACCAGCTCAAACGGGATAGGGTGAGCCGGTGGTAAAATTTTCAGTGTGAGCATTTGCATCTTGGAAATTGGTACAGGCTACACATTAGGGCTTGATTTAATGTTCCATTGATGGTCTAGATTTAAGAAAGTGATGGAGAAAATGGCAGTAATACAGAGTAGACTTCAAAGTGTGTTGTGGGTACAGTTTGTTTGTTTTTTTCCTTTCCAGAGAGTCAGTTGTTAAACATTTACCTGCACCTCCATGTTTGGGGGCTTCTACCTCTGTGATATCGTCTGTCTCTGCTTCTATTGAGCCTGGGTACTAACTGTGTGTCTTCCTCTGAATAAGAGTCTTTATATAAAGGAGCCATATTCTGCTTCCTGCCCTTTGGGCTCAAGCCAGATTTAAGCTTGTACACAAGCTGGACTAAGTTTAAAGTCTAGCCTCACTAACCAAGGGCAGACAGCGTTCTTGGAAATGAGCTGCCCCCAAAGGCAGCCGATGGTTCATGTATATAAGAATATTACACTTACTCCATGAAAGCATTCCCTTAAGTCGGCACTAATCAAATATAAGATTATATTAGCAATCAACAAAACCAGGAAAGCAGGAAGCCACAGCAAAAATAATGTCTACTGCTAGAATGAGATAACTTCCAGAAACGATCTAGGCAAACCTTCCAGCCTTAAACCTTCTCCTCCCCTTTCTCTTTTTTCTCCTCTTCCTCCTCCTCCTTTTCCTCTGTACTAATAAGACTTCAACTATTTAATTGAATTCATTTCTGATGGCAATTACCCCAGATGAGCTCCTATGTGTCCACGACCCTCCCCCTCCCCATTTCTTATTTTGGCCACAGTAGGAATCCTCATTTTATTGTCGGTGTAAACTCGGCATTTCCCTCCCTTGGTGCCACTCCTTCCAATATCACCTATAGTGATATCTGTCCATAAAATTCTAGGGAGAATCCTGCAGGGCTTTACAAACGCTTTCCAATTCTGCACCTACCTCTCGGGTCTGTCTGGCTCCAACCCCCAAGATAGCAGAGTCATTTTTTCCTGAGAAGTCAGTCTGTCCCATGATGCACACACTTCGGGAGAGTTTTGACAAAGTCTGAGGGGAAATGCCCTTCGAGTGAAGAGACGAGTGGAGTGGATGTACAGGGGGTGCTTTACCGGACGGATGGGGCCGTTCTCGCTAAAACTGGACGGAGCCCTCTGAGTTTGGAGTCAGAGGAACTGGGATCAAACCCCAGCTCTGATGTTTCCTCCCAGGGCGGGGCTCGAGCCTTCCAGTTTAGATTCCATTCCTGGCTCTGGACAGCTTGGGGAGCTTGTAAGCAATGTCAGCGACTACCAGGAAAGGTTGAGAAACCATAGCATTGTGCACATGGGATTCAATTCCATCAGCACTGGTCAGCCACGCATTCGCTATGTGCCGGGCGCAGTGCTGGAAGCTGAGAGCACAAGGAGGAAAAGGAAAGTCATCTCTGCTCTTTAGCTGCTCCTAATAGCCCTTCCCCTACATCTCAGGCTTATTTTGCAGAGAATTTGTGTTTACTTGTGTGTGTGTGTGTGTGTGTGTATGTGTGTGTGTGTGTGTGTGTGGTCTCCCTTGTGAGAATGGAATCTTCAGGAGGGCAGGGACTCTTCTATTTTTGTCTGTGTATCCTCGGAGCCTACAATGGCTCCTGGCACAGAATGAGTGCTTGATAATCGTCACTGAGGCACTGTAGGAGAGACACATTGAAGAAGACGTGGGCCCTGACCTCAGGGAACTCCCAGTCTGCTTGAGAAGACAAGATCCGAATAGCAATAGCAATAAGTAAACAACACACAAAGAAAGCCTGTTGGACAAAGGCGAATCTAGAACACGGAAAGCAAATTACCACAATTTCATAGACTTCTCACTACAGGGGACCTTCAAACCCATCGAGATGAAAAAAAATGGTGACCAGACGGGAAGTCACTTGCCAAGGGCAGAGTTCTATTTGGACTCGAGACCTCAAATGCCAGACTCAGGGTTCCGTCTGTGACACCGTCCTGCCTCCCCCAAGCTGCTAACTTTTATCTATTTAAGAGATGTTCAGTGGTGAGTTTCCCCCACAGTCCTGTTCTGCACAGTTGCCCAGGATTGGTTTACTTTGGATTTTTACTGGATTTGAATGAGTGGAATCCTACTGAAGATGGCAGAGGGGGTGAATCTTGAGAATATAAACCAAAGGGTGTAGTTCTTTTTTCTTTCTTCTTTTTTTTTCTTTCCAGCAATGATCCCTGCTAATGCCGATTATTGAGCTGTTTACTCAAAGGCTGTGGCCCCTCGGACAGCCCTGCCCCACCTTTCATCTGGAGCCCTTGAACAGCTTCCAAGGGTCTGGAGCTGGACATTCCAGAGATGACTCTGGCCCTGTCGGGGCCAGGAGGTATGGGATGGATGTTATCAGTTTGGAGAGGGATGTTAGCTCCTAATCCTAGTCAACCATCATCCTAGGAACTTGGACCTTGGACTTCTTGAGTTAATTGTAATCTTTATTCCTCGGGAGGCATCTGGAAGCCCTGGGGGGAATGGGCTGGTGCTGTAAAACTTCTTGATTGACATGCTTGGAGAGCATCAAGATGATGGGCTTTTGGAGGTGTGTGTTCACGCAACCCACCTGACTGATTCAGTGTTCCCAAAGCACGCTTTGCTGAGTGACCTTGGGGAAACACAGGCTTGAACTTTGCCCGATGGATAGAAATCACTCAGTCTTCATGCCCACAGTTTACCAGTGGTGGGCTTTATATTTCAAGGATGGAGGCATATGTAGACGAGCTCTGAGGTTGTGAATGCTTATTTTTATCTGTATGGGAATCTCTAAGAATAGGTAGCATTTATATAGTGCTGTAAGGTTTGCAAAGAATTGTAAACATGTTATTTGTGCGTGACATTAAGCCTGGCACACAGTAAATGCTTCGTCAAAGCTTTCTCTCCCTTTCTTTTTCCCTTCTTCCCTCCCTCCCTCCTTCCTTCTTTCCTTTCCTCCCTCCCTTTCCTTCTTTCTTCCTTCTCTTTCCCTTCTTTCCTCCATCCCTTTCCTCCCTCCCTCTTTTCTTCATTTCTTCTTCCCTCTCCCCTCTCTTCTTTCCTTCCTCTCCTTTAAACCTCACAACAACCCTGGAAGGTAGGTGCTGCTATTGTTACCCATTTTACAGACTTAGAAGTAGAGGCAGACAGAGATGAAGTGACTACCGAGTGAGTAAGTTTATCAGGACGAATTCTAATTAGCTCTCTGCCTTCAAGTGAAGTGCCCTGGCTCCCATGCCAAGCTGACAGCCACATTATTCCTACTGCATGACAAACTGTCTCTGAGCTGTTAGTGAGTCCTTATTTTCCTAGCACATATGCCATTTTCACAGTTTATCCAAAGTGGATCCGGGCTCACCGTCCGAATACAGAGTAGAATGAGGCAGGCGCGGCGGCAGTTTCACATAACCATGGCTATCACACAAATTCGTTTAGAATCCCAGATGTTCCTAAGAGGACTGAATTGTCATCGGTCTATCTAAAATAGAGCTGGCTGTCCTTGCCAGGCACCATCTTTCACATCGAAATGATGTCTTTGGGAATGACCTCGTGGAGATTAAATCAGAGGAGTGGAAGGAATGAGATGCAACCTCCCAGGGCACAAAGATCTCTCTGTTTCTTGGCGGTCTGCTGGAGGCGACGCTCAGAGAGGAATGGGCTGTTTGAGAGGAAAAGAGCATAGTTCTTCAGGTGACCTGACGTTCCTGTTCTCCTGCTTTAATGCGTACTTCTTGAATTGAATGGAATTTTATCGCTGGACTGTAGTCGCCTGTCAATGCGGTACTTTAAAATGCCAGATTCAAATACTTGTTCTACAAAGCAGGAGTCGTGCTGGATGGACAGTGTGACGGGAGACCTTGGTCCAGAGGGAGTGCAGTGCTTTCTTCTGGTCGCAAAGGGCATGAGAGCCGAAACAAAAGCTCCAGCTTTCTGCTGGCCATCTAGTAAACTCAAACGCTCTTCTAAAGGCCGTGTGAAGGGCTCCTTGAGCTCAAGATGGATTGAGAAGCAGACTGGATGAGAGCCAGGCATGTGGGCCGTGGGGTGGAGGTGGGCTTTTCTCTTCTCTTGCTTGGTCGTGTTTCCTGCCCTTGAGTTTTGGCCCCTGGATAGGTGGCTCTTCCTTCTTTCACATGGAAAATGGAAAGATCCATGCAAGTTTCCGCCTTCTGCACATGAGTGTGTCTGCAGAGTTCTCTGGAGAAAGATATAAGATATGTGGACAGCATAATTTCAGAGAACTTGTAACTTGCAACCAAAAAATCATGTCTCATGCGGGAACTAAGGTCCTTACAGTGGAGCATGGGGCTTCTCAGTGACTTCCCCTTCATCCCCATCCCTCCAATCTGCCCTGCAGTAGCCAGGAGTGTCTCTGGTGGGCACCCATACATACATGGATACTGGTCCTTACGTAGATGGATTTTTAATCTCGGTCCTGAAAGGTGTCAATTGTGCAGTGCAGAGGAGAAGGCTTTGGAGTCAGAAAACCTGGGTTCGAATCTGGCCTTTAGATACTTACTGCCTGTGGGACCCTGAGGTCCTTTCAATATCCAGATGTGGGATCTTAATTCAGCAAATGAATAGGGGGCCCACGAAGCTTCCTCTAGAATGTGGTGGAGTCATCTGTGACGATAAGTCATCAAACTCGGCACTGAAAGTTGACTCGCACAACGGCAAAGGAAGGCAGAGTCAGGGAAGCCAGGAGGAAAGCTCTTCTTAGTAACGCCCCCCCAACAAACACACCCCGGCACTGAGGGCAGGTCACAGCACACGGAAGTTCTCTGAAGGGGGGGATTCCTCTCTTCTTTCTGACTCGTTTACGAGAGGGGGGAGGCAGGGTGGAGAGTGGGGGGAAGAGTTTCTACAGAGAACTGAAAGCCAACAGCAAGATAAGGAGAAGGATGAAAAAGCTTACGTTCCCAAGAATGATCTTTAGCTCAACAGAAAAGTAAATATTTTTTCTTTTTCCAACAGAAGAAAATTATGTTCAATTCAAGACCTCCAGCATGGATTGGGGCCTGCTTTGGGCCAGGAAATGTTCTAGACTTTGAGGATACAAAGGCAGAAAAGAAACAGCCCCACCTTCCTGGAATTTGCTTTCTGTTGGTGTGAAGCAACCCAGATAAGTTAGTGCGCAGTGAGGTGGGAGAAAGGGCGCTAGTGCCAGGGAAATCAGGGGAGGCTTCCTGCGGGTGGTGACATTGTTGGTGATCCTTGGGCAAAGCTAGGGACTCCATGGGGCAGGGTGAAGAGGGAGGGCATTCCAATGCCTGGGGAGAATCCTGGGAGGGAGAATGGCTTGTCTCGCACCTAGGAACAGGGCGGCATCTTTTTAGGGGCTCACTCAAAGCTTTCCTAGACTAGAGCCCAAGGATCCTGAGTTCTCTTCTGGTCTCCTCACCTTACCTCAGGCAAGTCAGGGAGCCCCTTGGGGCTGCAGGCTCTTCGTCAGGATGGCTGGGATGATCCCTCCTGCTCTGACCAGCCCCAGAGGTAGTTGGGGAGAACACAACCTTAGAGGTTGCTTGTTTGTTTGTTTAAGCTCATAGATTTTATTTTTTTAAAATTTAATATTTTATTTTTGCCAATTACATGTGAAAACAATTTTAACATTCTTTTTTTCTCAAATTTTGAGTTCCAAATTCTCTTCCTCCTTCCCTCCCTCCTTTCCCTTCCCCTCATTGAGAAGGCGAGCAATTTCACATAGGTTATACACATGCAGTCATGTAAAACATGTTTTCATGTATGTTAAACTGTGAAAGAAACCACACACAAAAAGAAAAATAAAGTGAAGGAAAAGTCTGCTTCAATATGCATTCAGGCTCTGCCAGTTCTTTCTCTGGAGGCAGAGAGCGTTTTTTACTGTAAGTCTTTCAGAATTATCTTGGATTATTGTATTACTGAGAAGAGCTAAGTGATTGTATACAATATTCTCCCGGTTCTGCTCATTTCACTTTGTATCAGTTCATGTAAGTCTTCCTAGGTTTTTCTGAGAGCATCCTGCCGGTCATTTCTTAAAGCACAAAGTATTCCATCACAATCATACACAACAACTTGCTCAGCCATTCGCCAATGGATGGGCATCCCCTTAACTTCCAATTCTTTGCCACCACTAAAAGAGATGATATTTTTGTACATATAGGTCCTTTTCTTTTTTGTTTTTTTGTCTCTTTGGGATAGAGACCAGTAGTGTTCTTGCTTGCTCAAAGGGTATGCATAGTTTTATAGCCCTTTGGGCCTAGTTCCAAATTGCTCTCCAGAATGGTTGAATCAGTATACTACTTCACCCACAGTACATTAATGTCTCAATTTTCCCATGTCCCCTCCAACATCTGTCATTTTCCTTTTTTGTCATATTAGCTAATCTGATAGGTATTTTAATTTACATTTAATTTGCACTTCTCTAATCAACAGTGATTTAAAGCATTTTTTTCATATAACTATACATAGCTTTGATTATTTCATTTGAAAACTGCCTGTTCATAGCCTTTGACCATTTTTCAATTGAGGAATGATTCTTATTTCTATAAATTTGACTCAGTTCTCTATATATTTTGAAAAATGAGGTCTTTATCAGGAAAACTTGCTCTAATTTTTTTTCACAGTAACTATTACTATGTCTTTGCCTCCATCCTATTTCCTCCCTATTTATTATGCCTCTTTCGTTTCATCTTGTCCATTCTCAAAAGTGTCTTGCTTCTGACTTTTACCTCCCCCAATCTGCCCTCCCTTCTATCAGTCTCACCCTCTTCTTTTATCTCCTTCCCCTCCTAGTTTCCTATAGGGTAAGATAGATTTCTACACCCAACTGAGTATGTGTGTTGTACTCTCTTTGAGCCAATTACAATGAAAATAAGGTTGGCGGGCTCCCTGACCCCTACTTTCTCCATCTTCCCCTTCACTGTACAATCTCTCTTGTGCCTATTTTATGTCAGATAATTTACCCCATTTTACCTCTCCCTTTCCCCGTCTCCCAGTGTATTTTTCTTTCTCACCCCTTAATTTTATTTTTTAGATAATCATCCCATTATATTCAACTTACACCTGTGCCTTCTATGTATACTCCTTCTAACTGCCCCAATAATGAGAAAGTTCTAAGGAATTACAAGTATCATTTTCCCATGCATGAATGTAAACAATTTAACCTTATTGAACTACTTATGATTTCTTTTTCTGGTTTGCCTTGTTATACTCTGCTTGTATTTGAAAGTCATATTTTCTATTCAGTTCTGGTCTTTTTATCAGGAAAGTTTGAAAGTCCTCTATTTCATTGAATATTCTTTTTCCCCCTGAAGGATTATACTCAGTTTTTCTGAGTAGGTGATTCTTGTTTGTAATCCTAGATCTTTTGCCCTATGGAATATCATATTCCAAGCCCTCTGATTTTTTAATGTAGAAACTACTAAATATTGTATTATCCTGATTGTGGCTCCATGATATTTGAATTGTTCCTTTCTTGCTGCTTACAATATTTTCTCCTTGACCTTGGAGCTCTGGAAGTTGACTATAATATTCCCGGGAGTTTTCATTTTGGGATCTCTTTCAGGAGGTGATCAGTGAATTCTTTCAATTTCTATTTTACCCTCTGCTTCTAGAATATCAGGGTAGTTTTCTTTGATGATTTCTTGAAAGATAATGTCTAGGCTCTTTTTTGATCATGGCTTTCAGGTAGTCCAATAATTCTTAAATTATCTCTCTAGGATCTATTTTCCAGGTCAGTTGTTTTTCCAATGAGATATTTTATATTTTCTTCTTTTGATTTTGTTTTATTGTTTCTTGATGTCTCATAAAGTCATTAGCTTCCATCTGCTCAATTCTAATTTTTAAGGAATTATTTTCTTCAGTGAGTTTTGTACCTCCTTTTCCATTTGGCCAATTCTACTTATCAAGGCTTTTTTCTTCTTTTCATTGGATTTTTATGCCCTTTTTTTTTTTTTACCATTTGGTCTATTCTGTTTTTTCAGGTGTTATTTTCTTTAGTATTTTTTTGTGTCTTCTTTACCAAGCCCTTTTTTTCCCATGATTTTCTTGCATCACTTTCATTTCTCTTCCCAATTTTTCCCTTTACCTCTCTTATTTGTTTTTTAAAATCCCCTTTGAACTCTTCCATGGTCTGAAACCAATTCACATTTTTCTTTGAGGCTTTCGATGTAGCAGTTTTGATTTGTTGTCTTCTTCTGAGTTTGTGTTTTGATGCTTCCTGTTATCATAATAACTTTCTATAGTCAGGATCTTTTTCTGCTGTTCGCTCATTTTTCCAGCCTACCTCTTGACTTTTAACTCAATGCCAATGTGGGGCTGTGCTTCTGGAGTAGAGGGGCCAAGTTTTAGTTTTTTTGTGTAGCTATTTTTAGAGGTAATTCTGAGACCTGTGAGTTTTTGGTTCTTCCAGGGTGGCATGATCTAAGGAGAGGTGTGTTTATTACTCTCCTGTTCTGTGCTTTGGTCTGTGGTCTGCTTTGGTCTATTCACAAGCACTATTTTCCACCCTGGAACTGTGACCAGGGTCCCAGCTCCCTTGTGGCCACAAGCTCTGGTATGCTAGTGCTCTTCCTTGCCATGGTACTGAGACCCAGGACTGTGACCCAGATCCAAGTATGGCCAGTGCAGCAGAGTCCTGCCCCTGATGCCAGGAAAGGGACCCCTGTAATCTCCTTCTGACCAGTTATTTGATACTCCCCCCCCTTACAATCTGTGGACTGAGAGGTCTGGAAACCAGTATTATCGCTAATGATGCAGTCATCTCTAAGGCCTAGTACTGGTTTGCTGGGGCATAGCCTAAAACTGGACTGCATATGAGTAAACTGAGTACTTTAAATGACTTGTCCAGGGTTACACAGCCAATAAGTTTCTGAGGCTGGATTTGAACTCAGGCTTCCTGACTCAACATCCATCGTTCTACCCACTGTGCCACCCCAAGAATTGAATCTGGGTTCACTGCTCTGAGACTGCCTGTATCATCACCTGCTGGCCCAGCCTCTGGGGAAGTCTCTCTGAACTTAGGTTAGGTCTCAGACAGTCTATCATTAGAAGCAGCCTCTAGCACCTCCTCTCTGGAGACCTGTTAGAGCCTGTGCTCCTCTGGCATAGAGAATCTGGGGTCACCTTCACATTGTAATAGGGCATCCAAGGAGAGCAGAAAGGAAAATGACCCATTCAGAGGCCTGGCTAATGAGCCACATGGCTCAGGAACTAGTTCATTGGATTCTCCCAATGATCTAGGTTTGGGGCCAGGTAAGCTCAGACTAAATAGCAGAACCTGGAAGCAAACCAGAGTCCTCCCTTCTGGAAAGCCCATTCTCACCCTCTCCCCCTAGCTCAATCCATCCATCTATCCATCCATCTATCTATCTATCCATCTATCTATCTATCTATCTAGCTAGCTAGCTAGCTAGCTATCTACCTATCTATTCATTTATATAATATTCTATTTTTCTACCTACCTACCTACCTACCTATTTATCTATCTATCTATCATTTGTCTATCATTTATTTCTCTATTTGACAATTCTGCCATTCACCCCTGCTTGGAGTCCAAGCTTGGCCCATCACATGAGCTAGCTTGCCATGGCAGAGGCTTAATTCCCTACAGGAGGGAGGGCTTCTGGGCAGAGGCCACCATCGATGGTGGCTTGTGCAGGTGGAAGTGGGTGTAGCCTGAAAAAGGGCCACTCAGGCTCTCTTTGAAGCCTTGGATGAGCCAGGCTGAAGCCTTCAGAGATAGCCCCATTGCAGGGCCACCTGAGGGAGGAGGGACAGCTCCACCACCATCATTTAGTGAGTTTAGTCAGCAAGCACTTATTAAGTGTCCACAGTGTGCTGGGCACTGGGCTTATAAAGACAAAAAGAAAACCCCTGCCATCCCATGCCTTACTTTCTGTGGGGTCATGTGGCATAAACACTGAGAAGAGAAGGAGCCTGGCTCCACCGCCAGAGGACCTGAGCTTAAATCCTGCTTTGGACACTTAATACATGTGCAATCCTGGGTAAGTCACAACCTCCGCGGGTCTCATTTTCCCCTTTTGTGAAATGAGAGAGTTGCACTGCTGGCCGCTGAGGTCTCCTTCAGCTTTAGACCTGGGAGCTTGCCAATAAATTTTCCATGTCATACTTATGAAGTTGATTTCTATTGCCTATATAGACATGACATCACGGGTCTTGCTGATGATTCCCTTGCCGTAGGAAGCTCCCTCCCACACAGACTTAAACTTCAGGGTCAGAGACAGTGGGGGCACCGGGCGGTGGAAGTGTCTGCCTGGGGTGTCCAAGATGCTTGAGCCCCGCTTTCCCTGGTTCGAGGTAGGCTTTCTGTCTCAACAATGTAAGATGTGCATGAAGGAAGCGGTGGTGGAGAATGGGGAGGGGAGGGCCTTCTGTGGAAGGAATGAGGGATTCTACAGAGTGGAGGTGAGGAAAGGGAGCATTCCTGGCATGGGGGGCAGCCAGGAGTGCAAAGGCACAAAGATGGGAGGTGGGGAGTACTGAGGAAGTCCACTGGGCAGAGCTTGTTCAAAGCCACAGAGATGGGAGATAGATGGCGTGTACAATGGAGAGCAAGCTTGACTGGTTTGATGGGACAGATTATGCACAAAAGAGAAGAATTTCCTACAATTAACCTGGAAATGGAGGCTGGAAAGGCTTGAAACATCGAGCAGAGGGGTCTATATTTGAATGTAGAGGCAATAGGGAGCCCTGAAAGAATATTGAGCAAGGGGGTGACCTATCCTTTCAGAAGATCACATTGGTACTTATATGAGGATGGATTGGAGACCCAGAGAGAAGAGAGGTGGGAACACTGTAAGAAGGCCATTGGAATAGTCCAGGTGAGAAGGGAGGAGGGCCTGGTGGACTCATCCCCATCCCACCCCCAATTAGATGCAAGAGACATTATGGGAGGAGAAGTTACAAAACTTAACAAGTGATCTCTGGGATAAGAAAAAGTGGAGAACTGAGGAAGGCTCAGAGTTGGGGACCTGGAGACTGGGAGGATGATGGTGCCTTGATAGAAAAAGGGAAGTTCAGAGGTGGGATGGCTATTGGAGGAGAGGAAGAGGGATGGCCTTGTCAAGGAGAAGGAGTTACCTCTTCCTCTGGAACCAGAGCAAAATCAGGAGAGATTGTAAGAGGATGGCCGGGGTTGGGAGACGAGGAGGAGAGAGGACCCCTGAGCACGAGGGACCTCGGGCTGCTGGTTCCCCATCACTAGAGGTCTCAGAGAAGAGGCTGGTGACCACTCGTCAGGTATATTGGAGACAGGATCCTTTTTCAGTGCCAGATTGGATTAGACAGCCTCAGAGGTGCTTTCTGACTGACTTCTGTGGTTCTCCCCGTGGACCTCACTACTGCTTGCTGCTAGGACTTTTCTTCTTCTCTAATTGACTCTCCATTTATGTCCTCAAAGCAGCTCAGATCTTTCTCTCCTGGAGACTTCTCTTCTGCTCCCTCTCTCTCAGCAAAAGACTTGTGTATCACGAGGGAACTTGTGCTCAGGGGGTCAAGCTGAATGTTAAAAAGATCTTCCAGGCATCGGACCCAGAGTTATCCCTTGCTCCTCATTCTGCCCTTTGGGACAAAGCAGAACTCATTAGTACCAGACACTTGCAGAATTTAGCTATGTGAAAAAGTTAGGGGTCATGTTTTTGCTGAGACTTCTCCAGGCTAAACTGACTCAGTCAATTCAGCTGGTCCTCTTAATAAATGAGACATTTATAAAGCACTTAGCACAGTGCCTGGCACATAGTAGGTGTTTAATAAATGCCTTTTCCATTCCCTTCTATTCCTCCTTATGACTTGGACTTAAGAACCTTCATCAACCTAGTCATCCTCCTCTCCAGGTTATCAATATCCTTCTTAAATCATGGTGCCCAAAATTGAGCACAAGACTTCAGATGAGATCTGGCAAGGCACAACAGGACTGTTGTCTCTCTAGGTCTGGATATGCAGCCCCTTTGAATGCAGAGGAAGATTGAATTAGCTCCCAGATAGCTTCACTCTATGTGGATGAAGTAGGAAAGGTAAGGAGCATTTATCTACTTCAGAGACAGACAGACACAGAGAGGTGGGGGAGACAGAGACAGAGAGGAGGGGAAGGGAGAGGGACAGATAGAGAGAGAGAGAGAGAGAGGAAGGACAGAGGAGGGGACAGAGAAAGACAGAAAGAGAGGAGAGAGAGAGACAGAGACAGAGAAAGAGAGAGGAAAGAGGAGAGAGAAATAGAGTCCCTTCCCTGAGAAATCTCTTCAAGTTACAGAGAAAATAAGGAACTAGAACTCCAGTCTGGGGACTTGCATTCCAGGGCTTTTTCCATTGAAATATGTTGTGTCCCCAAATCAGGTATCTAGATGACATCTTGACTCTGAGAGATCCTATATGAGTCATTCATTCCATCAACAAACATTGTTAGGCATCCAAATACATGGACAGTATCTTGGTATAGTGAGTCAGGAAAAACTGGGGTCAAGCCCCACCCATCCTGGCTATGTGACCCTGGGCAATTCACCTCACCTTTTGGTGTCTAAGATTCTGCCACTTGGCAGAGCAGGGCCGATCTGCACTGGTGGAGAGAGTTTCCTCACTGGGAGTTCTCCACATCCATAAAATATCAGCTTTTTTATGGAAAAAAGTGCCCAGCCCTGTTCCAGGTAATGGTGTGTGGAGCCGCCATTCTTATCATCTTGTGAGCTGGAGGACAACTTGGAGAGCTCCTGATCCAATTTCTTCTTTCAGTCCTTTGGATCAGTTGACACATGGAGGGCTCGTGAATGTTAAGAAAACACTTAGGATGGGAGGTTCACAGATTTAGAACTAGAAGGGGTCTTAGGGGTCATTTTGTCCAACCTTCATCTTTTAAATTGGGAAAATGAGGCCCAGATTGAGAACTGACTTGCCTCAGGTTTGGTCCCATCATTTCTTTCGATCTTCACACTAACCTTGTGAGTTAGGCATGACAGATATTATTATCCCCATTTTATAGATGAGGAAACTGAGGCTCAGAGAAGTTTGCTCATGATCACAGAGCTAGTAAGGGGCAGGGATAAAATTCAAATCCAGTCTCTCCTGGTTCAACGTCCAATACTTCTTCTATCCCAGGGAACTTGCCCAGTCCACTCAGCTTGCGACTAGCAGTCTAGAGAAGAGAGGTCTGGTTTTCTGCCTTCCCACTGGGTGCTCATTCCCTTACAGCATGCTGCAACAATTGAGTGAATGGGAGGACTTTCCTTTTGAAGCCATCTTCCAAAGAATTCATTCAGTGCTTGATTTGGGGGTAACATTTTGTGTTTTCATCAAAGTTCTATTCCAGCCCCATATTCTATAGCATCGTCTCCTCGCCAGATCCTTTTTCTGTCCCCCTCCCCCCTCCCCAGCATTTGTCTGCTGAAGCATTGCATGTGGCATGCTGAAAACAACAATATGCATGGATTCAAAAGATGTCACCATGCTAGAGACGAATCGTGATCAGCCTCCCTTAGTGCATACCACGTGCACACGCGCGCACACGCACACACAGAATCCAGACACGCTTCTTTGCCGTATTGTCAAGAATTACAGAAACATCTTTCACTTATGCAGAGAGCTGTCACCACACATTTCCCCCTTCAGGACTGGAGTTGGCACTGGTTTCCAATCCTCTGATTGATGGAGAGCACCATCCCCCGCACCTGGCATTTCAGGCATGCAGAGGGCGCCTTAACCGGGCATCTTGAGATTCACTGCTACCATCTGCAGGGACACAGTGGCTTTTAGTCAATCGATCAATCAACCAATCAATTAACACTGTCTAAGCACCTACTCTGTGCAGGGCACTGCAGATATAGAAAGAGGCAAAAGATGGTCCCCAATGCCAAAGAGTCTCTCCATTACTGGATGAAGCTAAAGTTGGCTCTTTGAGTGCATATAACCTAAGATCATGGAAGTGACACTCCTCCAAGCAGCCGGAAGAAGCCCTCAGGATCGTGGCATGCCTCTTCTCTTGACTATTCTTTCCTCACTGACACTCGCAGCCCTGGTCCCAGCCAACTATCTGACTTAGGGTCAGAACATTCCTTTTCACCCCTGTCAAACCCCTGATTACCAGTCTATGGACCGCTTAAGCCATTTTGGGAACTCTACTCAGAAAACACAGTGAGGAGCTAGGTGTTGTTGATGTGATGAGATTGCATTCAGTTCCCTAAAATGTTCCTGTTTGGCAAGCAAATGTGTTTTCTGCAAAAACCAAGGTGCAGATGAAGCCACAGGCCCTCAGCAGATGCTTTAGAATCGTTACCTCGAAATTCTGTCTTCGTTATGCGTCCCTGTCAGCGACACGCTGTCCAGATCTCTCTCCATGTCTACACTTGATGGTCAAGAAGGCTCGGTCCAAGGGGGGGGGTTTCAGGGGGAGAGTTTGGGATGGATCTGGACCTCCATTTGTTCATGGTCACCCCTCTTTGCTTATTGTGAGAGCAGGGATATCTCTGTTACTGACTGTAGCCTTGTTGGAAGGAGCCAAAGAGGCCCCCAAAGACTCGGGCCTGCACAGTCTCTGGCCCAGTAAGTGCTTTGGTTTTAACCACGCTTGGAGACTCTTGAGTGATGACGAGCCCTACGCCAATACGAGCGCTGAGGACAATACTTCTCAGAAGCCTGCGCCGCTCCATCGCTCCTACTGCACGGAGGCTGCATGCTTCAGTCAGTGTGGGGAGGAGAAGACCAGGCAGGGGCAGAGGGCAGCAGTCGGCATGTCCCCACACTTGATTGAGCCACTCACTCACCTCCTGCTTTGCTCCCTCCTTCTGCAAAGCCAGGGATACTGGGAGACTTCTGTTTGCTTGTCCTAAAGGGAAAGCTGGTGATGCCTGAGTCTGCTTTTCCAGAGGATGCTACAGACCTTGGAGAAAAGGTCCAAGAAAGTGACCCTCCCCCAGGAGAATGGCCACCATTCTTTAGATGAGACAGTGATCTACAATTTACCAAATATCTTTACTCACCATTTCTCATTTGGCCTTCACCTTTACCTGTAAGGAAGGTGGAGTTCAGTGCCCCCATACTAGAGTTAAGGATACTGAAGATCAACGGTGTCAAGGGACTTGTCCAGGACCTCTGAGCTCATAAGACCCAGAGCCAGGACAAAGACACTGGTCAGCCGGCCCCCCACAACTCTGGAGTGCTCCTTGTTTTGGAGGTTCACGTTCAATGAATTAGCCCTGGGGCAAGGGGGGCATTCCTCCAAGAGCATTACAAAGCTGTATGAGAAAAGATGGGGAACAGTGTGGCATAATAGATGCTGTAGAAGGACAGACCAGGGGTCAGGGCTGCCTGGGTCCAAGTTCTGCCTTTGACACACTGTAGGACCATGGTTAAGTACTTGCATCTCTCACAATACCAAACAGCTGGGTGGCTCAGCAGAGAGTGCCGGCCTTAGAGGCAGGAAAATCTGAGTTCCAATTCTGCCCCAGATGCTCAGATCCCAGAATGACTCTGTGAAAGTCATTCCATCTCATCCTGCCTCAGTTACTGAGCAAGTAAAGGGAGTTTCTACACATGTACCGAGGAAATCACCAGCTTAGAGATAACAGAAGGATAGGAGAGCAGTGTTTCCACTCAAGCCCGAAACGAAGTTCCAGGACTAGATTAAACAGTCACTGATAAGAGTTGAAGATTAATGAGCAAAGTTTTAATGGTATCCATGCTTTAAATATTGTCCTGTAAATACTGCCAGGAATGTTTATGCCTGGAGGCCTTAAAGAAGAGTCTCGTCTTTGTAACTAAAAGCAGATATGAGTGGGGCAGGAAGCCACCCCCCCTTCCCTTTAGCACACTTATGGGAGGCTGGCTGCTCTGACCAAGGAGCTCTTCACCCCCGATTTCAGGGAGAAGTGAAGTCCAACCTGCAAAGGAAAGGCAAACATTCCCCCAGGCTTTCGAGGTGCTAGGCATGTTACGTGAAGGGGCCATGTCCACAGACCTACGGCCCCCAACCTTGACCATCCTGGGGCAGCATTGCTTCATTGGAGGCCATTGCGTGCTGGGCACACTCTTCTGCTCGAAGGGCTAAGCCTGTGATCATTCCACACCAGGCTCTTGAGAAGGGCACTCGCCTAATGGAGGACACAGTGCAGGAAGACAACTCTGGAAGCAGCGTCCAGGCAGGGTTAGAGCAGGGAGGCTTGCTGGGAGGCCATTGCTGTAGTCTCGGTATGAGTTGATCAGCACCCAGACTGGGGGGATGGGAGCCAGAAGTGAAAATGGCAGGAAGCACAGAAACTGAGGACTCGTTGGTCAACGTTGGCTTCCAGGTTTCGAGATTGGGGCCTTGGTGAATGGTGATGCTGTGGGTTAGGAGGGTCTGCATCTCAGGTGGAGAAGTAGACAGCTGTGTTTGTAGTGAAGAGAAAGAGAAAGTTCCCGTGTGAAACACCCAAATGGCGTCTATGCACCGTTAGAAAGGGATCCCAGGGCTACATGGAAAGAATGGGACGAAGCACTGATCTTGTCTC
>NW_020944037.1:385133-387652 GCF_900497805.2 Vombatus ursinus
CACTGGATCTCAGAGTACATGGGCGGCAGGCATGATGTAAGAAGCCTGGAAAGGCAGGAGGAGACCTGGTTATGAAGGGCTTTGAGCACCAAACAGGATTTTCTTTTTTTTTATAATTAATTTATTTATGTTCAGTTTTCAACATTTATTTCCATAAGATTTTATTTTAAATTTTCTCCCCCTCCCTCTCCTCCCCCTTTCCCAAGACAGCAAATAGGCTCTGCTTATACATTCATATTAAGCATATTTCCCATTAGTCATGATGTAAAGAAGAATTAGAACGGATGGGGGGAACCACAAAAAAGAAGCAATAAAACAAAACAATAAAAGAAAAGGTCAGCAAATAGTATGCTTCCAGCTGCACTCAGACTCCTTAGTTCTTTCTCTGGATATGGGTAGCATCTTCTATCAGGAATCTTTTGGAGTTGTCTTAGATCCTTGCATTGCTGAAAACAGCCAAGTCTATGAAAGTCAGTCATCAAACAATGTGGCTGTTAACTGTGTACAATGTTCTGGTTCTGCTCATTTCACTCAGCATCAGTTCATATAAGTCTTTCCAGGTTTTTCTAAAGTCTGCCTGTGATCATTTCTTATAGCACAATAGTATTTCGTTACATTCATTTACCACAGCTTCAAACAGGATTTTCTATTTGATCCTGGAGGGATAGGAAACCAGTAGAGTTTATTGAATAAGAAGGCAATATGATCAGACTTGCAGTTCAGAAGATCAGCTTGACAGCTGAGTAGAAGACAGACTGAACTAGGGAGAGTCTTGAGGCAGGGAGACCAGCCAGCAGGCTACTGCACCAGAACAGGCATGAGGGGTTGAGGGTCCATGCCAGGGAGGTGACAATTCAGAGGAGTGAACTGCGTGAAAATGAGAGATGTTACAAAGGCAGAAGCCATAACTTGGATGGGGGAACAAAAGAGAGTTCAGAGTCGAGGACACCTCAGTTGTGAGCCTGGGGAACGGTGAGGATGGGGGTGCCCTAGACAGAAATGGGGGAAGTGGGAAGAGGGTAGGGTTTAGGGAGGGAGACAGTGTCTCCTCTCTCTCTCTCTCTCTCTCTCTCTCTCTCTCTCTTTCTCTCTCTTTCTCTATCTCATCAATCAAGCAACATTATAGGTCAGTCTGTTACATTGGTTTCTTCCTAATATTTGTAAGAACTATGTCCGAGATGTTATTTCAATCTTGGATTTAAACCAATCCAAACAAACATTTCCACATCGGGTGACTTGAAGTCTGACCCAAGAGGTGATCATTTGGCATAAGTTTCATGGGGTTTTTGGCTCATTTCTACAGCACTTTTCATCCTGCTGATTTGGAAATGGGGAGAGCCTAACAAATAAGATAAAAAACAGGCAATAAATTCATCCTTGCTGTCCTCGTCATCCTTAATATAATTATTGTTGATAGGCAATGTGTTCTAATGGATACAAAGCATATATCAGAGTCAGGAAGATCTGGGTTCAAATCCCAACACCAATGCATAACCCTTCAAAGCCTCAGTTTCCTCTTCTGCAAAATGAGATGACCTATGTGGTCCTTTCCAGTTCTGAATCTGTGATCCCACTATTAATATTATTGTTAGATCCCTCTGTGGAAAACTTGTTGGAGGACATGGTCAGGAGATGGATGCACAGTTGTACATGTAGGTCCTTCTGGAGGGAACCTCTGAATGTAGGAAAAAATTACTACCACAACATTTACATGATACTTACTTTGTGCCAGATGCTGTGTTGAGCATTTTACAAATATGATTTCATTTGATCTTCAAAATATCCCTAGGATATAGGTGTTGTTATTATCCCCATTTTACAGATGAGGAAATTGATGCAGAGAGCAATGTGATTTGTCCAGGGTCACACAGCTAGTAAATGTCTGAGACCAGACTTAAAATCAGATCTTCCTGACTCCTGACCTGGCTTTCTACCTACTTTGTGACCTGGCTGCCCTAAAGATCATGGAGTCATTGGAGTACTTGAGTTAGGGAAGACAAAGTTAGAAGAAATAACTGGAAAGGCTATATTAATGTGCCCTGATGTGGCACCATCTGTATACACAAGCACTAGTAGGATAGTATTTGAGTGAGCTCTCTTTGTAGAAAGACTCACCCAAGGAGAACCTGACTGGCTTCTTGGAGAACCTAGAATGTTCTATAGATTGGGTAAATGGTGCAATGAACATCATCTAGTGCTAGAACACTCAGGAGGGATAGCCTGACTCTATACATTGTAAGAGGAGAGCTAAGACAGGCAAGCATGAGAGAAAGAGAGATGGAGACAGAGACAGAGAGACAGAGAGAGACATTGATAGAGAGACAAAGACAGAGATCGAGAGACAGAGAGACAGAGAGAGACAGAGAGACAGAGACAGAGACAGAAACGGAGAGAGGCAGAGAGACAGAGAGAGACAGAGACATAGACAGACAAAAACAAAGAGAGGGGAGAGACAGAAAGAGTCAGAGAGAGACAGAGAGACGGAGACAGACAGAGACAGAGGCAGAGAGAGGGGGGGG
>NW_020944037.1:387752-395551 GCF_900497805.2 Vombatus ursinus
AGAGAGAGAGAGAAAGAGAGAGAGAGACAGAGAGAGAGAGAGAGAGAGAGAGAGAGAGGAGCTACCAACCTTTGTTGATAAGAGAGTGTGGGGACAGTCTGGGGCTTGGGCTGAGGGAAGTTGTCCTTGGACCATCAAAGGAGAGCACCAGTTGCCTAGGAAGGGACTCAGCAGACTGCTGTCTGTCTGAGTGGGCATTGGTGGGATGGTGCGGAAGGAGGAGGAGGGCTGAGGGCTGAGGGCTGAGGGCTGCCGTGGGATTCCTGGAGGCTCCAGCTAGTGCTATGACCCCAGATTCCTCTTTGCCTCTCCTCCGGGGGAGGGGGGCAATCTTTAAAGTGTCAATAGCCCATCTTTGCTGGTGAGCCGTGGTGGGCTGGCAGCCGGATCTGGACCCACGAAGATGGAGGCAGAATGAGAGGCTGAAAAGAAGCCAAGAAATTGAACTTTTTGTCTTTAGCTTCGTTTGCCAGAAAAGACTACCCTTCTCACCCCCAGCATCTCATGAGATGCTGAGAGCCTGATGCCCTAATAAAGTGGATTGTAATTATTCTAAATTCAGCCAAAAAGCACATTTCCCAGAGTTTTTGCCCCATCTGTTGAAGCCAAAAGCTCTGCTGTTTATGGTGAGTCATTTCTTTACCGAGTGATCCCAGCCCCTTTGGAAATGCCATCCTGAGCCTCTCCTCTTCCCATCTTCCCCATGGGCTCCTGGTGACTCTTCAGGCCTTGAGGCCGCTCTCTGAAGACCAGCCTGAGAAGCCTCCAGGCAGAGAAGGACTGACTCTGGAGGAAGCTGCCCCAGAACCTCTCCTTGGGTCATCAGGTCTCCATGAAGATAGAAGCCCACACAGGAGGAGCTATGTACTCCTGGAGTTCCCCAGGGCATCAAAGGATGGGAAGAGGCAGGCTTCATCGTTCTGGTACTCTGCTGCTGGAGATGGTTACTCTGAGCTTCACCAGCTGCCTCACCACTGGCAGCACTGTTTGTCCTCAGCTCTTTGCAGAGGACCAGCGCTACCTCCCCCCATCCAGTGGGATACTGTACGTGTCGCTGGTTAATTAAGAGTCATACTCTTTAAAATTCTACACTCACATGAAATGGGCCAAAGTAACTGCCCTGGGAAGGGGTTTGGGGGAGGGGTCCAACTGACCCCTCATCTTTCCTCACCAGCAATGTGGAATCTTCTGTTGAATGTAATCTCCTTGAGGGTGGAGACCCTGGCCACTTCATGCTTTCTGTCCATTGGACCACACTGTCTTTGGTAGGCATCCCCGACCATGTCCCCTCTGTCTTCGATGATCGTGAGCAGAAGCTGGCATTTATACACGACTCCCGTGTTTTCAGGACAGTTGGAGGTGTCATGATGGTGCAGTGGGGGAAGGGCAGGGCACTGGAAGGGTTCCTCCCTTTCATGCATTCATTTATGAAGCACCTACTATGTGTGTGTTTACTCAAACTTCCAGTTTCCATTTGTAGAACGGATAGATTTCTAGGTTTGTGGTGAGCTTGAAATTTTCCTCAAAGTCCATATGGCTACTAGTTCTCATTAAATCTCTCTCTTTCCCTCAGGCAAAATTATTTGTTCAGCAGGGATCAACCCACCCAACATGCTGGAATTCAATTCAATATAATTCCAGAAGCATTTATTTTGGACCTAAAATCATAAGACACTAGGTTAAGAGCTGAAAGGGACTTCAGAGCCCAGTGCTTCCAATCTCCTCATTTTATATTTTTTTATTTTTAGTTTTCAACATTTACTTCCACAAGATTTTGAGTTCCAAATTTTCAACCCATCTTACCCCTCTCCCCACCCCAAGATGGCATGCATTCTGAATACCCCTTCCCCTAGTCTACTTTCCCTGCTATCTCTAGCCCTCTTTCCCTTTTATTTTCCCGTAGGTCAGGATAGATTTCTGTACCCCATTTCCTGTATTTCTTATTTCCCAGTTGCATGTGAAAACATTTTTTTTAAACATGTGTTTTTTAAACTTTGGGTTCCAAATTTTCTCCCTTCCTCCCTCCCCACCCACCCTCATTAAAAAGGCAAGCAACTCAATATAGGTTATACATGTGAAGTCATGCAAAACACTTCTATAGTAGACATGCTGTGAAAAACTAACTCTATTTCCCTTAATCCTATCTCGCTCCCCCATTTATTCTATTCTTTCTTTTGACCCTGTCCCTCCTCGGAAGCATTTGCTTCTGATTACCCACTTTCCCAATCTGCCCTCCTCTCTATCATCCCCCTACTCTCTTGTCCCCTTCCCCTCTTATTTTCCTGTAGGGTAAGACAGATTTCCTACCCAATAGAGTGCATATATTATACCCTCCTTAAGTCAAATCCTATGAGAATAAGATTCACTCATTCCCTCTCACCTTCCCCTGGTTCCCCTCCACTGTAAGAGCCTTTTCTTTTCTGTTTTTTTGTGAGATAATTTATCCCATTCTACCTTTCCCTTTCTCCTTCTCCTAGTATAATCCTATCTCACCCCTTAATTTTATTCTCCAGATGTGACCCCTTCATCTTCAACTCACCCTGTGCCCTCTATCTATCTATCTATCTATCTATCTATCTATCTATCTATCTATATCTATATATACATACATATAATTTTTCCCCTCCAACTACATTAATACTGACAAAGGTCTCATGAGTTACAAATATCATCTTTCCATGCAGGAATGTAAACAGTTCAACCTTAATAAGTCTCTTATGATTTCTCTTTCCTGTTTACCTCTTCATGTTCCACTTGAGTCTTGTATTTGAAAGTCAAATTTTCTATTCAGCTCTGGTCTTTTCATCAAGAATGCTTGAAAGTCCTCTATTTCACTGAATGACCTTTTTTCCCCAGAAGAATTATACTCAGTTTTGCTGAGTAGGTGATACTTGGTCGTAATCCTATATCCTTTGCCCTGAGGAATATTATATTCCATGCCCTGCAGTCCCTTAATGTAGAAGCAGCTAAATCTTGTGTTATCCTGATTGTGTTTCCACAATACTTGAATTGTTTCTTTCTGGCTTCTTGTAATATTTTCTCCTTGACCTGGGAACTCTGGAATTTGGCTACAATATTGCTAGGAGTTTTCCTTTGGGGATCTCTTTCAGGAGGAGATCGGTGGATTCTTTCAATTTCTATTTTGCCCTCTGGTTCTAAAATATCAGGGCATTTTTCCTGGATAATTTCTTGAAAGATGATGTCTAGGTTCTTTTTTTGATCATAGCTTTCAGATAGTCCAATAATTTTTAAATTCTCTCTCCTGGATCTGTTTTCCAGGTCAGTTGTTTTTCCAATGAGATATTTCACATTGTTTTCTAATTTTTCATTCTTTTGGATTTGTTTTACAGTGCCTTGAGTTTTCATAAAGTCACTAACTTCCAATTGCTCTATTCTAATTTTTAAGGAAGAATTTTCTTCAGTAATCTCTTGGACTTCCTTTTTCATTTGGCCAATTTTGCTCTTTAGGGCATTCTTCTCCTCATTGGCTTTTTGGACCTCTTTTGCCATTTGGGTTAGGCTATTTTTTAAGGTGTTATTTTCTTCAGTATTTTTTGGGGTCTCCTTTAGCAAGCTGTTGACTTGTTTTTCTTGATTTTCTTACATCACTCTCATTTCTCTTCCCAGTTTTTCCTCTACTTCTCTTACTTGCTTCTCAAAATCCCTTTTGAGCTCTTCCAGGGCCTGGGACTGATTCATATTTTTCTTGGAAGTTTTGGATGTAGGAGCTTTGGCTTTGTTGTCTTCTTCTGGTTGTATGTTTTTATCTTCTTTGTCACCAAAGTAAGATAATATAGTCTGACTCTTTTTGTGCTGCTTGCTCATGATCCCAACCAATTACTTGAGTTTTAAACTCTTTGTTAAGGTAAGAGTCTGTTTCCAATGTGGAGAATGTACTGTCCAAGCTTCAGGGGTTTGTCCAGCTATTTTCAGAGATACTTTTAGGGACCTGAAAAGTGTCAGTTCTTCCAAGGTGGTATGATAAGGGGCGAGGTGTTTCCTTTCCACCACCACAACAAGCTCCACCGCACCAGCATTCCTCCTTGCCGCAGGACTGCCGCTCAGAACTGTGACCCAGATCCAAGCACAGGCAAAGCAAAAGATTCCTGCCTCAGCACTGGCAAAGAGATCCCTGCAATCCCCCTCTGATCAGCCACTTGATTCCCCCTCAGTCTGTGGGCTGGAAGCTCAGAAGCCAGCCACTGCCCTCGAGGCAGCTGAGATCTAGCTTCTTCTCTCACCACAGTCACAGACATTTACCACTGACCTTCTAAGTTGTCTTTGGCATTCATGGGTTGAGAAGTCTGGAAATCGCCACAGCTGCCCACGATTCAGTCCTTTGAGGCCTGCTCCAGAGCGGCTGTGGCCTGCGTGCCCAGGCCGAACTGCGCTCCTCTCCCAGCCCGGCGCGATATACCTTTCCGATCAGCCTTCCAGGTTGTCTTGGGCTGGAAATTTGTTTTACTCTGTTTTTTTGTGGGTTCTGTTGCTTTAGAATTTGTTTAGAGCCATTTTTGTAGGTATTTGGAGGGGTTTGGGGGAGAGCTCTAGCAAGTCACTGCTTTCCCTCTGCCATCTTGGCTCCGCCCCCCCAATCTCCTCATTTTATAGGCAAGGAAACTGAGGCACAGAGAGGTTAAGAGACTTTCCCAGGGTCACAACCAGGTGGCACACTGGATAGTGTAGTCAGGAAAACCTGAATTCAAAGTCTGCCAAAGACACTTACTAGCTGTGTGACCCTGAGCAAGTCACTTAACATGTCTGTCTCAGTTTTCTCATCTATAAAGTGAGGATAATGGTGGTAACTACCATAGAGGCAGTGAGGTAGGTAGGTGGTGCACTGACCCTGGAGTCAGGAAGTCTTGAGTTCAAATCTAGCCTAACATGCTTACTATCTGTATGACTCTGGGCAAGTCATTTAACCTCTGTCTGCTTTAATTTCTTCAACTGTAAAATAGGGATGATAACAGCATCTGCCTCCCAGGATTGTTGTGAGGATCAAATGAAATAATAATCGTAGAGAACCTGGCACAGTGTCTGGCACACAGTAGGTGCTGTAGAAATGCTTGTTTCCTTTTCTATCCCACTCTATCCAACAGGGAAACAATGTCAAGTTATAATAGTCTGGAGATAAGGGAGAGGAGTATCAGGCAGAGTTGAAACTCCCAGGTGAGGAAACTCCTTCCTTCCTCCCTCCCTTCCTTCCTTCCTCCCTCCCTCCCTTCCTTCCTTCCTTCCTTCCTTCCTTCCTTCCATCCTCCCTCCCTTCCTTCCTTTCCTCTCCCTCCCTTCCTCCTCCTTCCTTCCTTCCTTCCTTCCTTCCTTCCTTCCTCCCTTCCTTCCTGCCGGAGCAGAGATGCTAAGCATATATATGGTCAGGGTAGCAACATTACCAAGCTCAAGCAGAATCAAATTAAAATGTAATTGGACAATATTTAATAAAACAAATAAATATCCTATAAACTACAGCTAGAATCCCATTTCCAACCTAAGTCATTCTGCTGCCCTCAAGGAGCCTTCCATACACAGTCATAGCCCGGTTTCCATTGGAGTTTGATGTTGCTGCTGTAGAGAATTCCTGGTAGGGAAACTTTCTCCCCTCATGGAGATCAGCCATCTCCGGTAACTCCGTCTTAGACAATTTCCTAGCTTGCTGAAAGTTGATGTTACTTTCCCAGAGTCTTCCAGCCAGTAGAGATTGGAGGTGGGATTTCAAGCTCAGCCCCCAAAGTCATGCTAAGACGACATTTTGGAAAAGGAGTCATGGCTTGTTGGCCGCACCTCAATTACGGGTCATCCTGAGGCCTCTGCCCAGAACGATGGATGCAGAGTTGTTTGTTACTGTTCTGCAGGGCGAAAGGTTGGCTTACATCCTTCATGCTTCCTTGGGGCAGGCACAAAGGCTTTGGGCTCTGCATCCTTGGAGGAAATGCCTTCATCGATGAGCTCACAGTCCCGTTGGAGACTGGGCACTCGGTGCAGGACCTTCTGTCTGTCCAGAGTCTGCATTGCCTTTGGGGTGCTCACTAATTCTGAATCACAGATATCTGAGGGAAAATGGGTATTGAGGGAAAAAGTCCTTTTTGGTTTCAAAGAGCACGTTGGAAGGACTGTTTCTTGACGTGGCATCCCACCTCCCATCTCCCTTTGCACAGGCTGTTTCTTATGCCTAGAATACTCTCCCCTCATTTCTCCGCCTCTGAGGATCCCCAGATTGCTCAAGCATGACCTACTCCAGGAGCCCTTTTCTGCTGCCCTCCCTGACCCATCCTGTCCCATTACTTTGTATGCATGTGAGTGTGATCTGAGTCCTAGCCCATGAAGGAGGCACGCCAAGCCCAGCCCGGCTCACATGGAGACATGTTTCCCTAGAGAGAATGAAAGCTCCCTCATTTTTGTCTTTGTGCCCCCAGGACCCATCACAAATTTTTTTCATAACAGCAGTTATCCATGTTGTTTTACTTGAATAGTAACTAGCAAACTATTATGATATTTTTTTAAGTTCTATAAGGCAATGAAAATTAGATCAACAGACAAAATAGGAAATTGCATTATTTTCCTTGAAGTAAGGGGGGGGGACCTTTTTCCCCTCATCGCAAATTTTGACCCAGACTTTTGATTCTACTGCTATGAAAAACTTCTGGTGAGGAAAGGCTGACTTCTGCAACTTCAGAACCCAGCCCAAGAGCTCGCAGGGCCCTGTGAGGTCCTCTGGTCCACCGTCCTCATTTCAAAGATGAGGAAACTGAGGCACAGTGAGGCGCTGTAAGGTGCCGAGGGTCACATTGTGTCTGAGGTGGGGCTCAGACCTTCCAATTCAGAGGTTCATTCTCCATCCCTTTCATCATGCTGCTGACTCTCTGCACTGGGATGGTGCTTCCCGTTGATCTTTGAGGGGATTAGAAGTGCTATGCTATCTCCCAGATGCTATCCAATCCTTTCCCTTATTCCTCTTAAATTCTGTGCCTGGCTTACTGTGTGTCAATCTGCAGTGACCATCCAGAAAATACGCCATGCTAATTCCTCATGACTGGTCCCTGAGCTGTTACTTTCCCTCCTCTCTGCCTCAGTTTCCTCACCTGTAAAATGAGGGGTTTGGGCTAGACGGCCTCTTAGGACCTTCTGAGCCTTGGTCGCTGACCCAGGGCCTCTCCCTCCTGAGATCTCCCAGCCTGGAGCCTCCTTTAAATTCCCTGTCTCCTGAGCCCAGCTGGCCCACCTGGCCCACCCCAGGCTGCTCTTCCAACCCCTCCAGGCCTCCTCCCTGTTCCCAGAACCTTCCTCAAAGGTTTCATTTAGCCACCCTTTATCATCTCTGACTCTCTGCTGAGCGCCTGGGACATGTGAGGAGGCTGGAGAGGAGGGGCCAGCGCCCAGAGCTACAGGGGGCCGGGCCGCTAGACCCAGGGCCCCTAGGATTGCCCCCATTCTCCCAGGCTTCCCAGGGCTCCCAGGCCCCTGGATCAGAATCAGAACTGAGCTCCTCCTCACCCACCCCACCCATTCTGCAAATTAAGAAATTGAGAAATGACTGGTCCAGAGTCACCGAGGTCATCAGTGATGACTGGTCCTCAAACGCAGGCCTTCCAGGGCTAGGGTCTGCCATGCCAGGCTTGGGAAGATTCTAGCCAGGTTCCTTACTTTCCTTCTCCTCCTCTCCCACCCTTTCCTCTCCTTTCTCCCTTCTCTTCCTTTCTGTTAATGAATCTCAGTTTTTCTCCTCACTCTGGGATCTGTCCCTCCGCTGGCCATTTTAGTAAGAGATGCCAGGGCTTCAGTGAGAGAGGCCAGGGCTTCAG